>NC_142514.1:65477500-65492500 GCF_057876585.1 Rhinolophus sinicus
TTTCACTACATCAATGGCAGTTTATTTTGTGAACATGATAGACCTACAGCGCTCATCAATGGCCATTTGAATTCACTTCAGAGCAATCCACTACTGCCAGACCAGAAGGTAAAGACCCCACAGTCCTAATAAGCTTTATTAGAGCAAGTTGGGAGGCTCAGCCTCTTTGAACGTAGCAAGGGAGTTTCCCTGGGTGCATGTAATTTTGCATGCCCTTTTCTAGAAATGTAGACTACTCATACGTACAGGGTTCAGAAATAAGAGAGTTGATTAAATTGTGGATCTTTTCTAGTTAAGAAAAAAAAATCCTGACTTTGTCATAGGTGTAGCTTCACCAGTGTTAAACATACGATTGTCACATGCAAAGTCAAAGCATAAAACGTATATAAAACCAGTTGTTTATCCCATTTGACAATTTTGAAGTCAGAAGCATGATGGATGTGAAAAGGTTATTGTGGGAGGAAAATTAGAACATTTAAGGTAGGAAAGGGAATAAATGTCTTTGTCATGAAAGAATGATTTCTGTATTAGTAATAGCAATCCGGACACCTGCCTTCCATGCCCAATTTATGGTGCTTTTATTTTTAGAAAAGCAGTCTTAAACAAAACATTCTGTAATTCCAGAAGAAATTTTTTTGTTGATTGGTAGTCCATAAAATTTGAATAAGTTACTACTTTTAAAATGAAGATCTAGCTTTTTCTAATCACTTAGGGCTACTAATAATACCTCCATTAAAGATTATGTATCTTGCTTTTTCCATCCTCAACTGGAAAGTTTTTGGACCAGAGTTAGGAATGAGGAAATTATACAAGCGTACAAGTCACGTACTATTAGAAGGCACTTGAGAGGGAAAATTGGTGATCAACAGTTGTCCAGCACCCCCAGTACTGGATAGTTTTAGATCTATTTTAATCTCCTTAATAAGTCCTATAGCTATGCAAGTGAGTGCATTTTGATAACTGCTGTGCCTAATTTGTAACAATTACTGTCAACCTTCAGTTAAGAGACTGTTCATTCCACACTGGCCCAGAAAAGAGTGAAATGTATGACTCGTGTGCATAATTTTATTCACATCATATTTCATACTGATTATGTATTGATGACATTGATTCATTTACTCTTTACAGCGCCACTTGCATGGATATTAAATCTTATTGACCACAGATGAATTTTAATTTCAGATTGGTGATAGATTTTTCCATCAGCTCTGATAGTATGTTTGACTTTTTCATCATTAACCCAGGCAATCACACAGCACTGAGTTATTGCATTGAAACAAAAAATGCACACTTCACTTGGTAATTCTTTATGGATTTACAATAGGAACTTCATTAATGTCTGTTGTAAGGATCACACAAAAAAACACAACATTTATCTGCAAATAGGAATTTAGCAAGCTTCAAAAGTTTCGTGAAAAAATATTAGGCTCCTTTGTCTTCTGTAATGCATTTTCTTAATGCTGTGTGTAGGGAAAATGGCTAATATATGAAAACTTTTAACCATTTAAAATTATACTGCCATATTTTAATGCTCATATTTATCATTTTCCCTTACTCAAGTTTATGGGATAATTTTAAACGTCTTTTCCATTTCTTTATTAAGTAAATGTTAATTACATCACAGTATGCCCACTTTAATTTACTTATACAGGAAGCTACATAAAATACCATTTTAAGAATAGAAGTCTAATTTTTTATTGCAAATTAACCAGTCACCATTGATTTCAAGCTGTTTTAAGGATTGCCAATACATATAAATATGTACAGATTTTTATGGTTTGAATTGTAATGAGGTGAATCTGTAGGGCAGAGTTGAGAGCAATGAATGGGTAACATAAATATTTTGAGATACCCATTTCAATTTAGAGGCAAAGCCATTTGTAGTTATACTTGGTAGCTCAAAGAAAAATGAGCTAGGAATAAAATGGTTGATTTCTTCCCCACCCCTCCATTGTAACAGCTTAGTTTTCCTCCCAATTCTGTCTGAAGTTTGTTGCTGGTTTTATACCATTTCTTTCCCTGACTTAGCCAAGTATAAAAAATGATTGTCACAGCTTACCAACATGCATGGTGTGAGAATTGAAGGTTGTGGAGACAAGATGGAAAATGTAGCTAAACTGAAGCACTGAATGCAGGCGGTAGCAATGTTAGCTGGGGACTTGGTGCAAAGGACACGTTAGAAATATGAGCGGGGTCTCAGTACTGTCTTATTGAGCACAAGATGATGTAAATTTAGAGGTGTTTGGGAGGAAACCTGGATAAAAATCTGGTTTACGTGTTTATAAGATTGCGTGTACTGTGCCTTTCATATAAGTCTTCTGTTTTCCACACCTTTTTCTATGTGGGGAAAAGGTAGGGTGTTCATTTTGGAACATAAACATATTAGCAATGAATATGAAGCTACCAGTGTATATTTTCTTAATGTTGGAAGCCAAAAGAGACAGGTGGCCTTCAAAAATTAATAGCTCTTAAAAGACATAAGGAAATATAACTTAAGGATATGGTCTTGTCAGATGTTGGTAAGAAGCTGTGTTTTGGGGTGATGTTAATTAAGAACATTTCCCTGTTGGTATAAATGTCTCACATGTTTGCCCTTGGTGCTCAGCTCACCATGAACACAATCAATTCACAAGGTAGTTTTTGTAAATAAAGGTTTTGGGCAAGCCGAACGTGGTCCAGAGAGATATTAATGAGAGGGCAAGGGGGAAGAGGTAATGAAAACACACTTCCTGGTGGAACGGCTTTTTGGACCTAGAGAATGCTTTGAAATTATTTTTCCAAAAGCCTCTGGCGTTTCTTTTCTGGAAGAGGAGATGGGGCGAAATGACAAATAGCTCCATTTTATTATTTTTTTCTCTTGCGTTCTCCATATTTTTGGTAGGGAAAATTGGACATTAATTTTGGTTGTTTTCCTTCTATTCACAGAACCAATTACATTTTTAGTACATGATGCATAATAAATATACCCAAGCATCCTCTGGCTTAAAAGTAATGAGTTGATTATTTGTAATCCCTTCTTTAAAGGCAGCTAATTGTCTGGAAAGTGTAGACCCCCCTCCCATCATCCGGTCCCTTGAAACTTTTATTCTCCTGAAATTTGTTCCCAGTGTCTGGGATGTGTAGTTTAGTTCTTGTTATGCATCACTGGCTTTTGTATATTCTGAGAAAAGATTTTAAGCTTTTAAATCATATGGTTTCTTTGCTGAAATCTCAGACCATTAGTGTTCAAGGATCTACAAAATGTTATAGCCTATATCATTTAAAGGAGGCTTGCCTATCCTTAGGGGAATATTGCCTTCTAGAGAGTTATGTATATACAATCAGGAATTGTGACACATTTTTTTCCTTTTTTTTTTCCATAAATTTTTACCTGCCCTGGAATTCTTTCTTCCATTCATGAGTGATGGTTCCATCTAGAATTATCTGTGCTTTTCAGTAAAACAAGAGATCACACCTCTTTAGTTGGGGAAAAATTTAGCGAGTGTCCTAGTTTACATATCACTTCGCAGTCCCCTTGTAGTTACATAATTGGTGTGTGTGTGTGTGTGTGTGTGTGTGTGTGTGTGTCCATCGTGGAGGACATTTGATGCTCATTTATTAAATATGCTCACTGGCTGCTGCCGCATCTTTGTTCTGGACAGACAAATTACCTTTCTCACACTGAGCTTCCACTCTGGGGAATTAAGCCTCCACCACTTTAATTAGCTTGGAAGTGGGGGGTTGCAGTTCCTAATAGACTTCAGGCTTTTAGTAAGTTAGGGAAAGAGTGAAACGAGAACTTCCTGGGAAGCTCAGAATGTCATTTAAAACCATAAAAACCTAATATATATTATTTCATTTTGGTAATTGCAAACAGATTGTATCTGACGACTATGTGGATTACCATTTCTAATTTAGACATTGAACTACATTCTTTTAATTGATCATAAGTGATTAACACATTACATATGTTTGATTCATATATTTGGAATATTTATGTAACATTAAGTACATAGCAGAAAGGAAATACTAAGTGAAAAGTAGTATCTGAATGTGTGTGTGTGTGTGTGTGTGTGTGTGTGTGTGTGTATACATAAACATACAGATACATACCTATAGGTAGACAAGGGCATAGGTGAATAGCTATCTCATGGGGATATCAGAATAATAATAACTGCCACTATTTGCTTAGCTTTTATTAAGTGCCATGCAGTGTTGAAAATACTCCATATTTATTATGTAATCCGTACGACAGCCATATCATCCCCACTTTAAAGATGACAAAACTGAGAGATAGGTTAAGTAACTTCCCAGGGTTACACAGTTGAGCATATTAACCCAAAACTTCCCGAGTTGGGGGTGGGGCTTGGCTCTAAAATGTGTGATTCGACTATTAGGCAAGATGTTATAATTCATTCCTTTCAGGAAGAAACTTGCTTTTAACAGTTAAGCAATTCATTTTAGAACTTTACGTGAGAAACTTTCTGAAAGTCCATTTATTGTCTCATTTTCTCTGCTAGTAAAACTGCAGAAAATGTTATGCTTTAGTTCTTCACTGCCAGAGTAAGTAGCGTAGAAAGGCTTCATCAAGTCACAGTTGGAAAGTAATCTAATAAAAGAAGATTAGTGAATATAGAGAAGACAAAAGCAGTCATGTTTGAGTTTAATATCTCTCAAATTTAGCATTTTAGCTAAGATGCCCGTTTTTATTTCTTGCAGGTCTGCTAAAAGGTCAGAGTAATGCAGAATGCGTGCCTTCATCTCAGATTTTGTTCATCACAGGTGGATCCCATGTGTCTTCAGTAGACAAGTCACCTTTGTAGCTAGCACCAGTGCCAGCTCCATGCCATTGCACCTTCTTTAGTCTTGATTGCCCTTCCTGCATTTATTGGTGTATTAAAATGACTGAATATGAACATTAAGGACTCCATGAACCTGGGCTAATGGGAGACTGTAGAGAAAATGAAAAAAGATCCACCGGAGGACATCTTGGGGGGAGGGAGCTTGGGAGGAGGGAAATGACTAATGAAGCTAATTAAAAGAAGCATTCAAATCTGCTTTCTACCCTCATTAACAATTAGCAGGGCACTGGCCAGAGTTTGTACCCTGTGTTTTACCTTAACAACATTCTATTTGCTCTTTGTATATTTAAGTGTTGTAAGGAAATGTGTTTCAATCAAAACTGAACATGAGATAAAGGAAAAAGATGTGGCTTTTGTGATATTCTATCACAAACACTTTTATTGTATCTCTGTAAAATACAATGTATGTATGCATGTAAGTGTTTTCGTCCTAATGTTGCTATTCCCATGGCGAAGAAAAAAAAGAACAAAAAAGGAAAAAAAAATTGGAAAAAAAAATCAGGCTCATAACAGCTACTGTGTAGAAATTTCCCCCTACTTCTAATTTGCTGAATGAAGAAAAAATCTTTTATTTGTGATATTTTCAGAGACATTTGCTCTAGTATGGTGTATTTAAGTAATAAAAACTTAAAAGAAAAAAATATTTGATGGCGTTTGGGTTTAAACACTGCTTTTTCTCTTCTGTATTTTGGAAAAACATAGGTTTTTTATTTGATACCAAACTCACTTTAAATTTTAGGGGTGAGGGAGGTGGTGTGTATATTTATTTAGCTCTGGGCCAATAAGATATTCTTCAAATTACTTAACCATGCCATTTTTGGCAGGGGTACAAAGCAATGTTTCTAACGGAATCTTTTTTATAAGTTCAAAATATTCTGTTAACGGCACTTCATTATACTTCTCCTATATCACAGTGAATCTTTTGTGTTTATATATAAATATTTGATTCTTCAGCTATTACATTTATTCCTTTTTTTGCAATAGGAAAACCTTGGGTATGGATGAAAAGCATGTTAAAGAATGTGGCATAACCATCTTGTTCTCTTACCAAGTTTATAGCTTTTGAAGGAAATAATATTTCTAAAGCATACCTGTACGTATTTTGAAGTTCCATTAGTTCTTAGGTCCCAGTGCTCTTTTATAGTCATCTTCAGTGGGTGAAGCAGCCATTTCCTGGTGAGCTTTCAGACTCATGGGGTCTGCTGTGTGATTTGTTTGTTTTGCTCTTACACGCCTCTACTGATTCTGCCTTTCCATATGCTTAGGGAAGGATTTGGAATTCATATAATAGTAGTCTTGAGATATTTAGTTGTTAGTTCTAGGCAGCAGAGTATCCCCAACAGCTCCTGCATTGACGGCAGAGGTGCCCTGAGGAAAGCATATGTAGGCCAAGGACCCAGTGGGTCTATGGCCAGTGCTGGAAGGGGGAAAAACCAAAGAGGCTTCACTGCCAGGCTCTTTATATGTGAGCAAATTTCAGCTACAACTTCCATCACAGGTTAATAAAACCAAGTGTGTTTACAATGCTGTGTTTAATTTTCTTTTTAAGAATGGCATGTTTTATTTTCTCTTCTTCCAGAACAGCTCCTGATGGAGATCCTCTCCAAATAGGAATACTTTCTATAGAAAGGTCTAGCTTGGCACATCTCAACTAGCAATCAGTTTCCCTTCTGTGATGTGTGTTCACTTCCTGCTTTGAGGTTCCAGGCTAGGAGGGAAAATCAGTTGCTCAAACTGTAAACCTGCAGGCGAATTTATAAAAAGCAAATGCAAGGAAAAAAATAAAATGAACAAAATCACATAAAATAACAATATCTGTTTGAGTTAGATCCTTGGGGAATTTCTAGGAACTAGTTCCGGTTCTTAGATTTTTCTTTTTTTTTTTTTTTCCTTTAAGATACTTGGAAGGAGCATGGATTCCTCAGGATAGGAAAAGGGAAATGTTAATAAGAATGTAAGCATCTTCTATATTCTTTTTGGCATAAGCACTTACGTCCCATACAGTGTAGAAATTCAAAGGAGATAGTTAAAAACTTTTAGTAAGTAATATAGTGTAGCATTTAGTAATGTAAAGGTCTAAGGTCATTAAAGACTTTAAATGAACTATTATATGGCTGGTTGCTCAAGCATTACTGCGTATTTAATAACGAGCTTCTAAAAGCATTTCTTAAGTTGCAGACCTATAAGATTACAAATGTCACTCATGTTAGTATAATCCACATGCAAGTGATGAAGCCTTCTCTTTGATGTGCTAAATTGGAGAAGGACTAATGGAGCTATGAATATACAATAGAACATATTTAAGTAGTAGTCTTGCTTTAGGTAAAACACTTTCTTGAAACCAGAGGCATTTCAAACAATAAAACCCAGCTCTAATGGGGATGCTCTGTGTGGATAGAAAGCCACTAAAAACACTCAGGTTTATTCTGATGTGAGCAGTGATTATGTTCCTCCCCCAACCCCAACATTGCTTAGAGAGAAAAAAAAAATCCACCAGCTTGTTCACCTTTCATCATTGCATTTGTGATGTTAGTGAGATATACTCTGTTCTTTTGAAAAGACTTATTTAATTACCCACGTCATAGAGCAAGATGGCCCCCAGTCCCTATAAGCAAGTACAAATTTAAAAAGCAAATGTTACTGAGCTCTGCTGAACTGATTAAAAAAAACAAATGTTTATGATACATATAAATGTCTCAATCATGCAAAACTGTCACTCTTGCTAATGAAACAGTTGTGTGAAAAGATTGTCCTTTGAAAGGGTTTAATGTTTTTTACCTGCCTAGATTTACACATTCCCAAAAGGCAGGAGGGCCTGAAAGAAGCCTTTCCAAAGCAAACTGTCTGCCACAAGAAACTATTTCCAACTCTTCATGATTTATTAGGAAATAGTTTAACAGGGGCTGTAGTGTCTTATAAAATACAAAATGAGAAAACTGTCACAGCAAAATGAAGCCTGTGAAATTGTCATCCTTTTCATATTAACTGTATTTAGTCTTTTGCCCTTATCAACACGGATATTTGAAACAACTAATCATTTAAAATGAAGCTTTTAAGTGGCTCTAAATGTCAATATAGTAAGATTCTAATGTGCACCACTATATAAAATATTTCTTAGGACCAATAAGTTATAGAACAAACAGTGGACTAGTGAAGACTTTCTATGTAGCCTAAATAATTGTGTTTAAATTGAGAAGAAGTTTTTCCAATGATTCCTTCACCCGGGAATTACATCCCGGGTGCTTGTGTACCTATGACTCAGTTTGAGAGGCCCTTGGAGAAACAGACCATTTACAAATCGATGTGACTTGCTGCTTTGTTACTGAGACTCACCTATTGTCAGTCCAGCCAAGTCACAGAAATGCTTATTGCAGTTAAATAGCAATTTGTTTCCATGAAACTGCAATTAAAGTATTACTGAGCAGCCATTTTAGATCGGCAATGCTCTGAACGAGAATGTTAAACAGCAACTCCCATTTACAGACTCAGATCTGACTAGCAACAAAGTGTAACACATTCCACCCATGTTGGGTTTCTAGTTAAGAGGCTTTTGGAGTCCTCTGCTCCCATCCTGAACATGCCCAGAGCATGAGAAGGGGGCTGATTTCTAGGTGAACTTGCAACTTACTTCAAGTGAATACTATTTCCAGTTGTACAAGGAGTACTTTATGCTAGTAGATATGTGCATGTTTCCTAGAGGGAATGTTTTCAAGTTCAGATTGATTCTGCTGAGAATGGACTGCAACTCGGAGGCCGCAAGCCAATCATGTACTACAGGTCCTGACATGTTACAGCTGTGTAAACAGGACCATTCTATCTCCTAAATCACAACTAATAAAGCATAGGATGAAAATCAATTGATTCTGTTATAAGTTCTTTGAATGACACTGGAAAGTTGTTTAATGACTCTGTTGGAATGGACAAGCCTGGGTCGAGCCACCAAAATAATCTATTTTAATGGTCTCCCTACTCTTAGAAACAGGGTAGGACAGCCTTTCCTGCATATTAGCCCCACCCTCACCAGATCAAAACCTGCTGGGGAAAGAGGATCTGAACTGAATTCTTCCTATGGATCTAAAGTTCAGAATTTGTTGAGTGAGAAAGGTGACGTACAAAGGTTTTATGGAAAATGTGAAACGTCAATGTAAGTTAAGTTACTAAAAGGGGACTAGATTTCAGAGATGGTGTTTTAAAATGCAATTAGCACTGAATTCTAACCAGCTCAGAAACAATCATTAGCTCAGGAGAACAGGAGGCATCTTACCTTCATTTGGCCTAGAACGGTCCCCCTATCTTGAATCAAAAGGCTCGTCCTCAACTTTTTCAGAAACAATTTTCATGTGCAGTGTATCTACTTGTAGGCTTTCTCCTGTGTTTTTTGAGCTGTTTTTTTTTTTTTTTTTTAGTAAAAGGAAAATGTTAAATGAGTTTCTTCCTAAATTAATTTTTCATTTTTGGTGAATTGAATGTTTTTAAGGAACTGTAAAAAGAATCTGAAGACAAACCGAATTTACAAATGAAGATTAATTAGGAAAACTGAAAAGGAAATTGCTTGCTTGGGCTGCAATTGTATAGCTTTTTCTTTATTTAAATAAGGTTTTGTAGAGATGGGTGTGTCTTAAATTCAGCATAGGCCTCTAAGGCCTCTGATTCAATTTCTGTCATCAATCTTGGGACTTAACGCTTATGTCTTTAAATACAATGTTTAATATAATAGCTTTATCTTGGAGTTTTAGAGTGCTTTGTAAGTGTATTGATATGTTAACATTTACAATTAACAAGCTTCTACATGTTATTTCAGTCAGTCCTTACAACAATCCTCTTTATTATTATTCTTTCAGTTTTACAGGTGAGGTCACTAAAGCTCAGGGAGGTGACTGGGTAAACAGGGCCAGGATATGAGTGAGGCGAATGGGCACTCTTTCTGGGTGCAAAATGTAATGGGGTGCCAGAAAATCAGTAAGCAAGAGAATGTTTTAATGCAATATTTTAAAAAATAAAATCAATGCAAAAACATCCATAATGAATAAAATATCCCAATCTTACATAAAGGCAGGATCGGTATTACTTTTCTTTAGCGTCAGGCTCCACCATGGCCGAGCACTGTTATAAAGGCCCACAGCGTCAGACCTGCTATTTGAAGCCTGGCATTTGGGGCATTTTGGTAGACTTGCCTTATAAATTGTTAGACTGCAACAGTGATATATTTTATTCCATGAGCTCTAACTAGCTTTTTCTCTTCCCTTAAAAAAACTAATGTATTACGTTTTATCTTTATCCAACCTGGAATGCCAACTCAGTTGGACTGCTTGCCTATCTTAGCCTTGCTCTAAAAGAAATTTCTTTTGAGTTTTGGCCAATCTCAACTACTTCGTAATGAGTAATTAAGTCTAATTGATAACAATTCTGCCCACAAGTTTTTGCTGAGGAAAAAGAGCAAGACTTTAGTAATCATATTAATCCAGAAAGCAAAATGGATATCTATATCCCATACAAAGCAGTAAACGATGTGTTTAAAATATTTGAGCTGTAGCTTGAGTCTGCAGATAATACTTGTGGTAAATAAAAGGTCAATGAATTTGATTCTGTAAAAGTTACATACTTTTGTAAGTATAAAAGAAGCAATATACACACATGACAACTTTTATAGAAAAATTTTACATGTTCTAGTGTGATGTGAAAAGCAGACGTACCATGAAAGAACTAATGTTCATATTTATTGTTTTAAGATAGGAGAGCACTGGAATGTTCAAGTGGAACAGATTATACCTTTAATTACATCCAAACATGATTCTGAGCTGATTTAAAAAAAAATTTTTGGCTGTACTTCCTATTTCCCCATTAATGCCAGAATCCAAAAAGATATCAAAAGTTGTAAGTAAATTGCTATAACACACCATTAAATCCAAGCTGCTTTTACTACAAAGAAAAATAGTTAAGGAAAAATTTCTACTAATGTAATAAAACATTTTGATGTTGATATAAAGATTAAGCAAAAAGTTTTTTGTTTTTTTTCCCCCTTGGCTTGTATTCTTCACCATAGTGGGCTTTGGTGCCAATGTACCAGTTATCAAAACCCACAATGTATGTTGTTTCATGGGGAGTATCTCAACCCAATGATTCTTTGCAAGCTACCTTTTAATCTTTTATTTTGCTATGTGCAAAACGAGACTTAAGTTACCGAATGTATGTTTTTTCCGTTCTGAAGATTAAATTACCCTTCTTATTGGATATTGATGGATATACATATATCCCTTCTAGGTTGTAAGTGGAAAATGTGCATAGATGAACATACTATAGATTGAAAACTACAGAATATTGAATGTAAGGAACGAGATACTATGTATTTGTTATGTATATATTGTGACCTAAACTCATAAATAAATGAAATCTTGTGCATCACTGTGGGGTAGGCAGGATTTGTACCAGGCAGTGAGGCTACAGGACCCATGCGCTCATCCTCTGGGTTGTACTACGCTATCGTGTGACTGAAAACCACCATACGTTCCAGTTTTTCAGCAAATGCCTTCTTCCACACCCAGAGCTGCATAACCAGTGTAAGCAGTAGCCTGAATAGTGTTTATCAGGACTTTCTTTTCTTTTCTTTTTTTTTTTTTTTTAGGTAGGGGGAGGGAATTTACAGAATTTATAATAGATAAAATATTTTCTTGTAAAATTCTACGTTACGGAGAAATTTCTGTCATGAGAAAAAGGGAGTAGATTGAATGGAAGAAACAATTGCCTAAATAAATCACACTTTGAGGAAGGATTAAAGGGCGATTCTCTTGTTGCAGATTGGGAAGAAGGCTGTATGGGCTCCCCACTCACCCTTGCCACACACCCCATTTACGTGGTTTTGTTTGTCTTATTTCACTACTGTCAACAACATCCTGTGCCCTACCCACACAGGATGCTGTCACTGTGCATGGTAAAGCTCAAGCTATGCTTTTGTGTACCGCATGGCTGTGACATCGGGAGGTTTCAGACATTAGCAGTGTTGGCAGTTTTTAAAAGTTGATAGGATACAGCCTTTGGTGACACTTCACAGGTGTGTCAGGGAGAGCTGAGGTGAAATGGAAATTAGAGCAGAAAAAAAGCAGACTCCAATGTTCTTGATGAAGTGTGGGGTACCACTGTGGAAAGAAACGTTGCCTCTGGTTTGTTAAAGCTGCAGCCACTGAAAATCTAATCCTTCCCTCTCTGAGAGTGGAGTGGAGGCAGCAGGGCCTGCAGAGATGGCAGGGCAGGTTTGTTTTCTGATTTGTTAACTGAGTGAATCGGGGGTAAACAGGCTTGATTTTCAAAGGACAGGCAATCCTAAATGGAGTTCTGACACAGGCTTTTATCTGGGTCTTTCTTCCTGGGGATGGGTGTAATTCACAAAACTTAGGCTGTAAGCAATTTTTTTTTTCTACACTTTTTAAGTAGTAAAACGTGTTTTAAAATTACAAAGAAGGGGGGATAAGAGTCTGGCTAGCTTTGGAACTCTGGGAAGACAGGCTTTGCTGTGGGCCAAGTGAAGGTGTAGCTGTAATATTTTTCTCCCTAAATTGTATTTTATACTTTTTAGCCCAGAATTTGATTTTCAACAGGCCCACCAAAGGATTCTGCCTCTGGAATCCCCTTGTTTTGCATGCAGATGGCATGTTAATGAACTAATTACTGTGCATTTTATCCAGCTCTGGACAGATTTGTGACATTATTTTTCAAAACAAAACAGGGTTAGGCAGTTGGTTGGTTGGGCCTGATGAAAATTGAGTGACTAAGTTAAAAAAAAACCAAAAAAAACATTTCCCAAAACACTACCAACCTGCTCAGGGTTGCTACTAAATGTTCTATCAAACTATCCCTACCCACCTCCATTCCCCCCAAAAGGAACTTGGATTTCCCTGCATTCCTAAAAATTTTTTAGAACTGCACCTTCCAGAAGGTGCGTGGTCTAATTCCATTCTAAGACTAGGTGATTCTGGGCTTTCTTTTCGACTCTGTGGGCATCTACAGGCATCTAGTGTTATCTGTGTAACCTCTTTAGCTCAGGTTTCTGCACCAACCAAGGGAGAGACAGTATTGACTGTTTTCTTAAGGGAATGCTATGCAAATTGATGGAATATTTAACCTTGTGTTCTGTGCTTTTGTGCTTTTTAGGATGGAGGTACTCGTGCCTATCCACACCCTCCCCTTGTATTTTAAAGCATGTAATAAAGCCTATATTGCATTGTATTGTGTAATAAGCACCCAACTGGGAGTCAAGAAACATTTAGAATTTAATTCTAGTCCTGAAGGGAAGTCAAATGGAATCTAGGACTGAATTTGTCTTTCTAGTCAAATGCAAGCCATGAGCTAATCATTTACTCTCACTACCTCATTTTGTCCATCTCTTAAATAGGAATTTACTACTAACAGCTACGTATATTTGCCAATGTGTTCATGTTCATTAGAAGATAAAAAGGCTTTATATTCTGAGGTTGGTAATCTTTTGGATTGTAAACACCCAACCAATGCAAACTACAGTAACTTCTCTGATTTAAGGATGACTTACAAGGTCTTCAATTTACTTTAAAAAGTATTATAGCTGATTCTTGCCTGTTTTCTTTAATGGAGTGATGAATTAGATTAACCCAAAGAATGGGTAACACTCACATCATTTATTTTTGGTTTAGAATGTAATATGTAACTTTTTCCATTTTTTGCAAAGTATTTTTTGAGCAGTTTGAGGTTCACAACAAAATGGAGAGGAAGGTACAGAGATTTCCCACATTCCCACCACAGTGATACATGTGTTACAACTGATGAACCTATATGACACGGATGAACCTATGACACATCATTACCACCCAAAGTCCATAGTAGTCATTAGGGTTCATTCTTGGTGGTGTACTATCTATGAGTTTGGACAAATGTGTAATGACGTGTCTCCATTACTATGGTACAATACAGGGTGTTTTCACCACCCTAAAAGTCCTCTGTGCTCTGCCTTGTCATCCCTCCCCTACCTACAAACCGAAGCAACCACTGATCTTTTTACTGTCTCCATAGTTTTGCCTTTTCATATAGTTGGAATCATACGGTACTTTTTCAGATTGGCTTTTTTCACTTAGTGATATGCACTTAAGATTCCTTCATGTCTTTTCATGGGTTGATAGTGCATTACTTTTTATGGCTAAATAATATTACGTTGTCTGGATGCACCACAGTTTGTTTATGTATCACCTACTGAAGGACATCTTAGTCGCTTCCAAGTTTTGACAATTATGAGGAAAGCTGCTGTCATCATCCATGGGCACATTTTGTGTGGGCAAAAATTTTCAATTATGTAACTTTTTAGAAGCAAGGTAATAATGCTTTTGTTCGTCAGATGTTGTATAAAATTTGCAGTTCCATAAACTCGGATCATATGGTGGTAAAAGGTAGCTCAGGAAAGAGATGACCATTTATTAAACAATGATATGGGCCATGTATTTTTTTCATATGTTATCCCCTGTGTACAACTTTGAGGAAGATGTTACAACTCCTACGTACATTTGCAGTTGAGGAAACAGGGACTTAGGTCAAATAATGTGCTGAAGGCCACACAACTAGAGTTATTTGAAAAAGGTGAATCTGAGCCCAGCGCCCTGTCACTAGGTTCCCATGGCCTCCTGTTGGGGAAACATATTAGGATTAAAGCTTTCCCACAGCTAATCCCCTAGTTGGCCAGTCTACCATCAGATAATGGGGCTGATACTATCCATTTAAAACCATAGCAAACTTGTGAATGTTGAACATGTTTGATTGCCTTTGGAAGGAGACATTGATCCAGGTATCATTATTTACATGTGAACATAGTTGTAGTGCCTGTACACATGACCGTACACTTTCCTTTGAAAGGATAATAACATTTATTTCCCATTTCATGGCTCTTCGAGGAAGGGCAAGGAATTATCATTTGCTATTTGTCTAGTAATTCAATTAGAGCTTACTATTATGGCGCTCAGCACTTTACATGCAATAACTTGTTTAATTCTCACAAGAAACCTATAAAGTCATTTTATGAATCCATTTTACACACGTGGAAAACGAGACTTAGAAAGGTTGGGTAACTTGCCCCATATGTTTTGTATGGTAAAGCTCTCGATTACAGCCAGGTCTGTGTGAAATATGCTGTTACATGCCAGGTACG
>NC_142514.1:68682500-68772500 GCF_057876585.1 Rhinolophus sinicus
AGTGACCATTCACTATTACTTTAATGCTTCTGGGCAGCGGCAGTACATGAGGCTGAATTCAAACAACACGTTTGCCTGGAGTTCAGTATCCATTTAAATCAAATTTGTCAACTTTCAATTTTTTAATATTGTTTTTTATTTTCTATTAAAATACTAATTAATAAATGGCCTGTAAATTTGTCAACATCCCTTGATATGAACAACCCAGATTCTAATTGGGGAAAAAAGGAAAAGGGACTAAAGTGCCCTTGTTTATACAATAATGTAATCTTTTTCTGCAGAGTTAATTTACGAAACACTTGCATTTACTTCATTATTTCATTATTATTTTGAAGGTCTCTTATTTATAAATTTGCACACGGTTATGAATATGTATACATATTTTCATTGGGTGAGGAGATATTTCTTTCCCCACTCATTTCCACTATGGTTTCATCCACCTTTTTCTCTCTCTTGAACTTGTTTTTGGTTTTGGACTGGTAGCTCAATTCACAAATTAATATTGATTATTTGATAGCAATCATGTTTGTAGATCCTTGCAAATTTTATACCTGCTAAGATTTAAGAACTATTATCCAAAATCTTTTCAGATAAGAAAAAAAACAAGGGGGAGGGTAGTGGTGGTGATGGCGATGGTGAGGTATTCAAAATTCTATATACAGATAGAAACATAGATATATATTCTAAGACATTTATTTACATACAACTATAACAATATAATGTATGACTGTTGATTTCTCAGAAAATATGTCTTTGTTTGAGAGATGAGTTATCTCTTTTTACTTTGCTCATAAAGAAAATGGCAGATGAATGATCAGCTCTTGGTTATTCTTCACCATGTGGAGTGATAGATGAACAGTCACTTTAATTTAGCCCCTTTGTGTTTGCTCATAGTTTGAGACTTTGGTTTTTTATTATAGTGTGCAGATAGAATGAAGCTCCATATACTTGGTGCAAATTATAATGAGAAATTGCAAATATAGATGTTGATGTTTTTTCTCTATTTATGATATTGCAAGCTGTCCCAAGAAGGGATTTGTGAGACTTTGGATGTTTCATAGATGGATTAGTAACTAATGGAATACACACACACACACACACACACACACACACACGTATTTGGTTTCAATCCAAGTTATAGTTACTAAAATTGATAATAATTTGTCTCCTCCATATGAAAATTCTGTGATTTGGGAGAAAAGAAATGACAATTTTACTTCACTTTACTACTGTTAGAGTAGTTTCCGAGGCAAGTGGGGTATAGAACTGGATTTGGTTTATATTTTTATGGTTATTATTTTCATGGTGGTAAAAATAATAGCAAATGTTAAATCCATTTCTAAAAAACCCCAAAAAACCAACAAAGCCCATTAATAAATCAAAGGATAAATTTTGTGAATACATCTCAAATATAATCTTGAGTTACTGAGCAATTATTTCTTTCCAGCTTGTCTGGCCTTTCCATGTCCCAAATTTTAAGACTTGAAACCTGTATATATTAAGTACCAATACTACTGGTTGAAGACATGATCATCTCTTTCATTCCTGCTCTGGAAGGTGGCCTTCCTGTTCTCACCTGTCATGGTGTGGTATATTTTCCAGCGTGGTATTTAATAAATTCCATCCTATCGGTCAACTCAAGTACAAATGTCTAGTAAATCCCTTGAATTACACAAAGTACAACTCATTAACCACATCACACACTTACTTTATTTAGTGATACATTTAAACCTCAGTGATTTTTCTCTATCCACTAAAAAATGGCAATAATTCTGGCATTGTATATGGTTCTTTCAGAGTAAATAGTGCTGAAATGATGCATACAAAACCTGCTTTGGAGAGGGCTACACTAACCTCCTGATGTCTTGAGCAAGTCATTAATTTAATGGAATTCTGTTTTCACCTTAGAAGAAAATGATTAAAGCTTACGTATTCACCCCACAAATGCGCCAGACCCTGTTGTATCCCTGAGGATACAATCATGAACAATACAAGTAAGGCTCTACATGTCCAAATCTCATAGGCCAGAGAAAAGAGGGGAAAAAAGTAAATAAATTACAAGGGAGCTGTTAAGTGTAATAGTTGTGATAGTGCACAAGGCCATGGAAATACAGGGAGAGACATCTAACTCAGCTTGGGGATGTCACGAAGGGTCAGGGAAGGCTTCTTGGAGAAAGGTATTATCTAAGGCATAAGATGAATAGAAATCATCTAGAGAAAGAGAGATGGAGAAAGGGAGAGAGGGAAAAGTGTAGGTAGCAGGAAAGGCAGGACCAAAGTCAGAGATAAGAAAAGTCATGGCCAAATCAAAGGTTGAAAAACATTCGTTTTGCTGGGGCCACCCAGGGACGAGTACACATATGAGATAAAATAACTTTCTAATAGTAGAGTATAACTGTTCTCCAAACTCATCTTTTTTTTAAGGCTTATGAAGGAAATGCAAGTTGACATATTTGCACATTAATATCCAGGTGTAACTCAGCTTCGTTTTCATTTCAGATTGCCTTACATGAATATTTTTATAGTGAAAAGTCACAGTTTTGCTATTGAGTGCCATACGCTATGCTGTGACTCATTGTTTCTTTTGAGCTAATCAGCAAAGCGTGTGAGGAGGCTGGGGCACTGCACAAAATATGGAATGCTTCACAAATTTGTGTGTCGTCCTTGTGCAGGGGCCATGCTAATTTTCTCTGTATCATTCCAGTTTTAGTATATGTGCTGCTGAAGTGAGCACTCCAAACTCATCTTACTGACTGAATTCGGATCAAATCTTTCAGCCTCTATGGACCATGGCTTCTTTTTCCTTCATTGGCATCACAGTGGATCTCAGTCAAAGGCTTGACCAAGAGTGCTGTCCAGTGTGGAACTTCTGTGCTACAAAACTTTATTTGCAAAGATTTTCTCCTGCTCACAATTTTTGCCATGGATGGAAAGAAATAAGGCCACGCAAAGGTGAGAATGCACAGGACCTCAGTTTCAGGATTTCCTCCACTGTACTAGTGTTTCATGATGTGCCAGTGATTTAGTAGAGATGTATGCAAATTTTGTAGAACAAATGAATTCCATATTGACTTCTTCAGTGCAAGGTAAAGTGTAAGTACAGATGTTTATCTAAAATGTGAAGAAGTCAGTAAATTCAGCCTCACACTTTTAAAACATATTATTGATATTGTTTCATTTTCTTTTTTGTTAACACCCCATACCTCTATCAGTTAGCATAATTTTGCTAAATTGCAATTATTTATTTTTATACTAGTCTTAAAGGGTAGAATCATATTTTAATCATTTCTGTAGACCTGGTGTGTAACTGACACAAGTAAGTATTGGTTGAGCCAATGAAAATATATATGCCTTGGCTATAATTATATGACTACATTACAAGACAGATGTCTGGTTGGTTCAGCAGCTTTAAAGACTGACCTGTATCAATATACAGGAAAAAAGAAACAAAAGGGACTTAAAATACATTTTATTTCTGTTCACTGACCTCTGATATCTGTATGGTATGCAACCATTACAAAGCCCTTCCACATACATTAATTCATTCAATCCTTACAACAATATTGTAAGGTAGGAATCTAAGCCTCAAACCTAAGGATTATGTAGTTCCAAAGACCAATAACATAATAAAAGATAGTGGATACATTCTGAGAAATGGACCTACACATGATATTCACTCTGGAGTCAACTTGTAAGAAAAATCATAGGTATTTAAAGACTTCTATTTTATTATTTTTAAAAAATTTTTAGAGACTTTTAGTTTTGTTTTTCTAATAGTAAGTAGAAATGAAAACAACAATTTGGTTATTTGTGCTACTTTGCTTATATTATAGATTCAACATATCTTAGAGTTGAAATCTTTTACCTATTCATTAAAGAAAAGGTCTTTCAGCTTTTGTTTGAATGTTCAGTTCTAAGGATGGGAGTCTCTTATTTTATTGAGATAAAAATCTCCATCCAGTAACTTGTCTCCATTGGTCCCAGTTCTTTCCTTCATCAGCAAAGGCACTCAGTTCTCCTACAGCTTCTCACATGAGATGGTTTCCAGGGTTCTCACTCTATAATGAGTAGATAAAAGCTCAGGGCCTGGCATCAGGGCTTGTTATGTGATCTTAGTCACTCATTATATGACAAAAGTAAACAATTGTGAGGATTCAAAGTAACAACCTATGTGACATGCTTAGCATTAGTGCTCAATAATTATTTTTCTTAAATTATATTTTATCACTATTATTAATCCTGGTCACTCTACAAATATGTGCCTATTAAAATTCAGCCCCCAAATTCAGACAAAATCTTTCAGATATAAGCCATAGTATAGTAATTAATGAATTTGATTAACATTCCCGTAAGGCTTGGCAGAAGAGAATATCTCTTTCAATACAATAAACAAACCATACACATAAATACCATGATTAGATTCAGATATGTAAATAGAGATATGATTTTCTAACTTTGAACAAGTTATTTTAATGACATGTTTCCTAAGGTAATAGAAGACTATGTGGCATGGCTGATGTTTATAAAACCACAAGAATTCTTACACCGAATGTGAGGAAAAGACCTGCTCACACCAACCAAGGCCCTTCCCTCACTTCAGCAGTGGGTGTCCCCCAAGAACAAAATTGAGTTCTGGGACACAGAAGGGAGAATACTGTGAGACAGGAGTTTGTAATTTTGTTATCAATAGCTGGTCTATTATAGCCATAGTGGCCTACTGTTTTAATATTGCAGCACACTAGGCTGTTTTTCAAATACATTGTCTTCAGCCTGGAATTACCTATTGGAAAAATTCATGGGTCCTGCTATTGTTATGATGCTGTGTTATATACCAAAACCTTTTTCTTTACTCAGGTAGGAGCCAAAACAAACCAACAAAAATCAATAGCTTCCCTGTTTCCTACTTCCTTTCTTCCATTAACTTTAAGAAAGGGAAACAGATGCCTTCTCATATCTTCATAGAGTCTCATGCACATACGTGGATGAATGAAAGGAGAGATTACATATGTAGCTAGATGATTAGATGGATATAGAAAGATAGAGGGAAGAATGGTGGGAAAGATGGGTAGGTGGGTAGGTAGATAGATGATAGAATGAGAGATGAAGGACACTCTCATAGGAAACACCTCAGGCTGAGTATCAGGACACTTGAGCTCCAGTCTTGACTCTGCCATTAACTTGCTTGTGATTTCACTAAGTCCCTTAATCTCCCTTGATTTTCCCATAAAATAGGGCTGTTGCCAACTAGCATGTTGGTCCATATTCGTAGGTCTTGAACCCTTAAGAGGTAGCACTGCAAATCCATTACGACTGTCCTATTTGCCATCATTCTTCCCTATGGATGGGTTGTCAGGATTCTCAGCAGAAGGCATGCTGTTACTCCCCATACCTCCCAACCATACTCTCAGAGATGCCCATGTTTCCAGCAATGGAGGTGGTTTGCGATTTAGGTATCTAAGCCCAAATGATGTTTAGGTTCCTTCCTGCTAAATTCTACGATTAACGATATATAAAAATAGCCTCCTAAAATTTGCCACTTATGACATATTTCCTATGAACATAATCTTTTGTATGGACACTAATTTTTCTAAAGTCTGAGAAGCAGGCTGCTTTTTGAGCTACCTGATTTTCTTATGTCCCAACTGAAAGTGCTCAAATCGTAGGCAAAATGGCGTGTGAAAATTTACCTGTAGCTCAGCTTTCCCTTTCTGTGCTATATCCTCCCATAATGACAAGGCTCTTGAAGGGGTCTGAAAACTTCCTGCTCTTTTAATTCCCAACTCACTATAAAATAAGAGGAAACCTGATCATGAGTAAGCATACATCACAAAATCCTACATCATTATGGTGGGAAGGGGCATAGGGATTTTGCTGACTGACTGTTGTCAATTCAGCTTCTCCACCACCTTCTTCTAGCCAGGAACTACATTTCTCACAATCCCCTTCCCCTATGGCTCTGGGCACAGTTAGCATTTCTTCCAATAGGAGACACGCCTGTGAGAATTGAAAGCCTGAAGAGGGGAGGCCATAATTCTCAGGATACAGTCAGAAACACCAGTAGGTGTGAGGTTCTAAAGAATTACCTCGATTGGTGCCAAACTGAGATAGATGGCAGGAGCTTTCCAAAGATTCTTAAAATTAACACTCTAGTAAGCCACCTGCTTTAATATGGCAGCCTGAGATCGTCTTTGGTGGCTTCCCAAATCTTGCTTCCCTAACTCTTCCAGTGGTTGGTTATGCCTCTAATTCCCTGCACAGAAACCCTTCGTACTTGACATAGAGTGGCTTATCTTTCCCTGACTGAACCTGCACTGTGCAGGTGTCACTTGATTCAACTATTCTGGGTACATGAGTCCCTTTTATGACATATCTGATGAGTTGGCGCTCAACTTGTTCTCAAGCATGTAAAGAAAGAAAGCAATTGCTAGCTTTGGGGACAGTGCATTTATTTCATCATAGAATTGCCCAACTTGATGGAAAGCGTATTATAATGTAGAGTAGAATGAGCATAGGTGTGTTTTAATCGGAAACACCTGGCTTGCCATTTACAAATATGTTTGCCATTGACAAATATTGGGCAAGTTGCTTAACTTATCAGTCTCAGTTTTGTTTTTTTCTCTTCCTATAAAGTGAGGGCAATAATTGTACCTACTTTTCAGGGTTGTTGTAAAGATGAAATGAGATCAAGTGTATAAACCATCTTTTCCTTACACTAACCACAAATCAGCATCCATATAACTTTCACCGTTTGGGCCTAATTCTGTCCTCTGGAGTCATTCAGGTAAGGCTCCAGCTAGCCTACAGAACATCGTTGTGAGAATGAGAGAAAAGCACCCCCTTTGACTGATACAGCCTGGTATCAGGGCATATGGCGTAGTGAGTAGAGCAAAACCTGGATTTCAGGCCCCACGGCGCTCAGCTGAGCACCTTTGAGCACAGCCTGAACAATCATCTCCTGGGTCACTGCATACAGATTAAATATAATCTCTTAGGAAAATCCTTCATCTATTTTAACATTTCTCTCAAGTCTTCAACTCACCTTTTCTCTCCTTGCTAAACTAAACACTACCAATTGGATGAGGACTGCCCCACAGTTAAATAATAGGGTACTCTCCATGAATGAATGATTCAGCCAAAGGATGGATGAAATGGAAGACTAATTACACCACCTGAAAGTCATTCACATTAAGGTGTCCCCTTCATAATGCGTTTGCATTTTTAAATGTTACTGTAGAGGTTTATCCTCTTGTTAAAGATTATTGGACATCAGGGAGAATGTGGGGAGGGGTATGTGTGTCTCCTGCTGAGTATGAGAAAGGGGAAGGTGTGTGAAATCTTAACTTGGCCTGTACAGCAACACCAAAGGGACTCTCCGGTTTTATCCTTTATGGTGACTTACCAGGGTCCAAGGTTGATATCTGCTTCCCTCAGGTGGTGACCTGCTCTTAACATTTGTGTGGCCCGAGGCAAGAGAACAAATGCAGACCTATAAGTCATATTTCTAATACTTAGAAGTTATAAATAAAGCTAAAACTGTTAAATAAAATATGTTCAATTTTATTACCTTGACTAAGTATTCATAATGATAAACTTGAGAAAATATGTACAAAACTATATTTTTTATCTGACTGAAAGTATCAAGTACGGCTGAATTAATTATTATTGTGTATGTCTCGATGCTCTGTTGGTGAGCTAGTGATACTTGGATGAGTGATACATACATAATTCATTAACTATTATATATTTCTACATAAAACTAATTTATCTTCTATTTTAACAAAAATCACTAATTACATTGCTATAGCTAAGGTTTTCACATGTGTTCTATTGACAATAATGATAAATTAGCCAATATTTCTTAAGTCACTGCAGTTTACACGCACACACACACACACACGGTGCCAAAAAAATGTATACACATTTTAAGAAAGGAAAAAAATGTATTAAAATTATAATACTCAATATATACTGATAACAAAAGATTAATGCAAGTCACGTGTATATATTTTTGGCACCCTCATATATATATATATACATATATATATATGTGTGTGTGTGTATATATATATATACACATACACACCCCCATATATATGTGAATATACTGTATATACATGAATATACGGTATCTATATGAATATACTATATATATACTTGTATATGTGTGTATATATATATATATATATATATATGAATTCATTTAAATTTGGAGAAATGTCCCTCTGCTAAGACAGGAGCAACTGGAATTATCAAAAAATTATTAAACCAGTAATTAAATTTGGAAATCAACTTTAAATACAAATTTACATATATTCCAAAACTGTTATGAGGTCATCATATGTGACAAAGTAGCATTATTGAAGAAACTATTATAAACTATTTTAATATCAAATGAATTACTATCATTTTAAATATGAATATGTGAAAGGAATATCTTTTAAAGGAACATCTAGATACGTACAGTATTTCTTACATTCTTATTTTAAAGTTTCCAATATCGGGTTATTATAAAGGAAACAAAAATTAGCAGGGCATTATTTAACTTATTCAAATCTCTCTTCAATTAAGACTACTCTGATCTATGATGGCCAGAAACATGGTCTCCATTAAAATCAGGAATTATTGGAAATTATTTATACAGGAAAGATTTGTTTGATAGGTAAACATTTTCATTTCCTTGCTGTGACGTCCTTATATTTTATTGGAATATTACTTTCATTGTACGTTTTCAACAAGTATCTTGTAGTTTATTTTGATTTAGCAAAACCAATGGATCTAACATTCTAAAAAGTATTTTAAGACCTTTTAAAAACGAAATAGCCAAACTTAGATCTTTTTGAAATTTTTTGTTAATTTTTGATAATATTAATAAGCAACAGTTAACATCAAATAACTATAAATAGCATGAATTCAAAATTAATTTTCTACCAGAGATGATGATTCATGTTTTATTTGAGATTCTTCTGTTGTTTCATTTAAGTCCTGTGGTACATCCTGTGTCTTACCTAAATTCAATCTGATGCTTTAACAGATTCAGACAGCATTCCCATCACATGTATCCAAGAGTGATTTTAAGGTCATTGCTTTGTTTCATCAGAGTATTTCATCTTTGGGAAGATTCAGAAAATATAGCATGTAATCTTTGAATTGCTGTCAAAACAGTTGACATCATATCTCCTACTTATGTGTGCTGTGTATGACAAACACACAAGAATTTTTGGCCAATATTCTGTATGGTAAAACTTTCTGTTTACCAACCATGTTGCCACCATTATATCTTAGACATTGCCCTTCATTTAATAATATAAAATTTTAATGAAGCTGAATTACAATGTTAAATTTGAAAATTTCAATTACATCTTGTTAAACATTTTGATAACAGTAGAACGATTTGCAATTTTCGTGTCCAGAGGCCATCTAGTTACCAGTGGAAAGAATAGATATTATGCTTCCCAGAAGTTACATCTAGACTAACATACAATTTTAGGAAAGATATGAATTGTTGCAAAATGTGTTTTTTTATTCTCCATGCAACTGTAGTAACTACTGTGCCAATTCCTGAGTACCTGAAGAACTAAGATGGAACACGAAGAGAAGCAGAAAAATGGATATTTGGTGCTATTGGGAAATGGTACTTTATTATGCAAAAATCTATAGCATTCACACTACTTGAGAGGAAGGATTTGACAAGTTAATTTGTCTTTTCTCCTACCTAAGTGCTTCTGCCAGTCAAATCCTCCCCACACTCCAGGGCACTGCCTGTCTCTTCCTAGAAGGTGGCACAATCCACAAACCCTCCCTGCTTCCGAATGTTTAAGGGACAAAGGGCAAGAGATGCAGAGAGGCATTTTCCTGGGTCTCAAACTGTGTTAGTCACGAGAGTGGGTCACCTGTGTCAATGTTGATCACATATCCCGGGTGACAGAATTGCCTGTGGGTTCTTTAATACATGTATTAGCATGGGTGTTTGCAATCTGTGGAGCCCCAACAGTCAGCCCTGCCAGAAGCTCCCTTCTTTCTGTGGAGGTCTGGCTGAGTCTAGCACATAGAACCTGTGTATACCTTACATCAGGTCACGTGCCCCTGGGCCTTCTTTGCCTGAAGGGGCCAGGTTTGGTCTCTTCACTTCTCTTCCTTCCAGATCCATCCTTTTTGTTTGGAAGGCCGGTGAAGTTATTGGTCAAGATTTATTGCTTTTGAATGGCAATATGTCCTGTATTCTAATATCCTACAATGGACCTCCTGGTTATTAAATTTCTAACAAAAAATTTATTTTTTCCCAAATCACACACACACAAAAAAATTGTCTCTCCATTAAGGGAGTTTTTGCTGTAATTTACAGACAACATATACCCTGGACGCCATACCCTTATTAAAGAAGGGCACAGATAAACCTCCTTTAGGATAAACTTTCCTTTCTGTTTCCCAGAGTCCAAGAATGAAGGAAGTCTTCAGTAAACAGGAACTTCTGTGTCTTAGTTTTTCTTCCTTCCTTCCTTCCTTCCTTCCTTCCTTCCTTCCTTCCTTCCTTCCTTCCTTCCTTCCTTCCTTCCTTCCTTCCTTTCTTTTCTTTGAAAGAATTTACTGTTACGACATTCTGTGCCACAAATCCAGCGATCTTGAAGTTCTCAATACTATGTTACAGTGTAATAAGATCAGACATACTTAAGAGTAATTGAGACAATGTGAGGAAAATGCTTATAACAGTGCTTAGCATGAAGCCGGTGCTCAATACATAATTAGCTTTTTAAAAAACTTAGGAGTACTATGATTGTGAATTTCAGCAGGACTTTATAGTTCCCAGTGCATACTCATACAAATTCTCTTGTACGATCATTTTAGTTACACTGTGAGGTGTGCAGGAAAAACATCTCCCTTTTACAGACAGTAAATTGAGGGCTAGCTAGCTGAAGCTACTAGAAGATCCCACACCTTTACATGGCAGACTAGAGCCCAAGTTTTCTAATTCCTGCTGATCAAATAGAAGCAGTGGCATCTTTTGCCAAAGCAGTAAAATAACTTTTCTCTTCTTTTCACCAAAATAAGTGCTGCAGTATCGCCCAAATGAAAAAACGTCTTGAGTCTAACACACACATAACATTGGCAACATCTTCAAAATTCTGGGTATGGATTTCAATATGATGAAATTGAATTTTATAGGACACAAGATTCTAAGTTTCCTACTTATGGGAAGTGTGGGTTAGCGTTGTGTCTCCAATTGAGGGTGATGCCTAATAGGTCACCCATCCAAGAAAGCACTTGGCAGACAGAGCTCCCACAGAAGTTCCCCAAATCAAAGCACAACACATGGCTGAGAGCTACTGGAGTCTTGGCTTTACTTTCTTGGCACCCTCAATGATACATTTCCCCACTTTTTTCTCTTCATAATCATGGAGGTTCTCACTAGAAGCACTGAAATGCCTTTCTTCTAGCTTTAGTCATTCCCCAATGACTCTACCCCCCAACCTCTTCCTTCCATGTACTTCTATTGCATTTATGATCTCTACTACAACATTTAGCTTTACAGTCTATATCTCAGACAACAAATCAGCCTTATCTTCACAATTAGATTTTAAGCAATCTAAGGGAAAAGGTTCATACTTTTGGGTCACTCCTAGTACATTGCACAACTCTGAACACAGATAGGGGTTCAATCATATTTGTCAATTGATGGATTAAACCAGCAATTCTCAAATGTTTTGGTGTCATAACCCCTTTATATTCTTAAAAATGGTTGAGAATGCAGAGATACTTTGTTTATGGGGGATATATCTGCCTAACACCATATTAAAATTTTAAACTGATATATTCTAAAATATCACTATAAAACAAGACAACAGAAATGTACTTTTTGTTTTGTTTCTGCATAGATGCAAAGAAAACTTTGGGATTTCAAAATAACACTCCATTGAACAATATTGAGGTTGCAGAGATTAAACCAGGTATTATTGAAGATAACTTAGAGCACAGAAGTAGTTGGAACAACTGAGTTACTCTCAGAAAATGCATATGTTTACATCCTAAATCTACCTTAGAAAATTCTAGAAAACACAAGATTACAGAAGTTTACATTCCATAAGCTGTTAGAGCAATGACATCATCCCATATTATGTAGTCTCTGGAAAACTCTATTGTACACTCATGAGAGAATAGGAGTGAAGTAGGCAAATAACATTTCAGTAGTATGATAAAGATAGTTTGACTCCTGAAAGAACCTCGAGGACCCCAAGGGGTTCCAAGATTGGTTTTTGGAAACCAGTAGATTAAATTATAGTCTTGGTAAATTAGACCACTTAAAAATGCTCATTACACAAAATTACCACCAGAAAGTTATAGGAAAATTAGAATCTATTTTATAGTGATTGGCAATTGTATTAGTTACGTAGTGCTGAATTAGTTAGCCATCTATTTGTATTAGTCAACTATTTACCCCTAAACTTAATGGCTTAAAGCCATGAACATTTATTAGCTCACAGTTTCTGTGGGTCAAGAACCTAGATGCAGCTTAGCTGGAGGCCTATGTCTAAAGGTGTCTCATGAAGTTGCATTAAGCTTCAGACCAGGGCTGTGGTCTCATATGAAGACTCAAGTTACAGGGAATCTGCTTACAAGCTTGTGCATGTGGTTGTGGGTAGAACTCAGTTCCTCACAGACTATTGGATGGAGGCCTCAGTTCCTTACTGGCTGTTGCATGGAAGTCACTGCCACATAGACCTCTCCATTGGACAATTCATAATGTGGCAGCTGGCTTGCCTCAGGGTGTCCTTGCTTTTTGCTGAGCTACCCCAGGCCCAGTACTGGTGGCAGCCATCCTCAGTTTATGATGTGGCCTCTCCTATGCACCTCCAGATAGAGCAGAGGCAGCAAACAAACACAGATCATTTGTAGCTCCCACCAGGTAGTCACCAGCAGGTCACAGACAGTGGGTGACCTGGACCTGCACCAGAGCCCCTCACAAGAGACCCCAGAGCCAACATGGAGATTGGCTTCAGACCATAGCAGAGCACCATTCAATTAGCCCCATAATTGGCACACCCAAAAGGTGGTCTCAACAGGCACCAGAGCCCACTGGGGCAAATCCCACTCAGTGGGGTAAGCCCCTGTGCATAGCGGCCTGTAAGCTGTGCAATCAGCCTAAGGGTCAATCCCACTCATTGATATGCCAATAGCAATCAAGACTAAATCATAACAGGAGGGCACACACAACCCACACAAGGGACACTACTGGAACACTCAGAGTAGGTGACAAGGAAGACTGTGCCAGAGCCCCACAGGGCACCTACGACATAAGGCCAACTGGCCAAGACTGGGAGACATAGCAGATCTAACTAATACATAGAAACAAATAGACAGTCAAAATGAGGAAACAAAGAAATACTTCCCAAATGAAAGAACAGGAGAAAACCCCAGAAAAAGAACGAAACAAAATGGAGGCAAGCAGCCTACCAGAGACAGAGTTCAAAACAATGGTTATGAGGATGCTCAAGGAACTTAGTGAGAACTTCAACAAACAGATAGGAAGCATAGAAAAGAACATAAAAACCATAAAAAAGAACCAGTCAGAAATGAAGAATACAACAAATGAAATGAAGGATGCACTGGAAGGAATGACCAGCAGACTGGATGTAGCAGAGGATCAAATCAGTGATTTGAAAGACAAGGTAGCAGAAAACACACCCAATTAGAACAGCAAAAAGAAAAAACCCAAAAAATTAAGAATAATTTAAGAGACCTCTGGGACAATATCAAGCATAACAACATTCACATCATAGGGGTACCAGAAGGAGAAGAGAGAAAGCAATGGATTGAGAATCTATTTGAAGAAATAATGACTGAAAACTTTCCTAACCCAGAAATAGACATACAAACCCAGGAAGCACAGAGAGTCCCAACCAAGGTGAACCCAAACAGGCCCATACCAAGACACATTATGATTAGAATGGCAACGTTTAAAGATAAAGAGAGAATCCTAAAAGCAACAAGAGAAAGGCAACTAGTAACTTATAATGAGACTCCCATAAAATTGTCAGCTGATTTCTCAACAGAAACTTTGCAGGCAAGAAGAGATTGGCACAAAATGTTCAATGTGATGAAAAGCAAGGACCTACAACCAAGATTACTCTACCCAGTAAGGCTATCATTTAGAATCGAAGTACAGATAAAGACCTTTCCAGACAAGAAAAAGCTAAAGTTCATCACCACCACACCAGTATTACAAGAAATGTTAGAGGGACTTCTTTAAGATGGAAAAAATAAATAAAAGTTATGAATAATAAAATGCCAATAGCTACATGTCTATCAACAATTATTTTCAATGTAAATGGATTAAATACTCCACTCAAAAGATATAGGAGTGAATGGATAAGAAAACAAAACCTTTACATATGCTGCCTACAAGAGAATCACTTGAGATTGAAAGACACACACAGACAGAAAGGGATGGAAAAAGATATTTCATGGAAATGGATATGAATAAAACAGAAAAAGCTGGGGCAGCAGTACTTATACCAGACAAAATAGACTTTAAAGCAAAGGCTATCAGAAGAGACAAGGAAGAACCCAATAATCCCACTTCTGGGTATTTATCTGAAGAAACACAAATGCTACTCGAGGGGATGTGTGCATCCATATGTTCATTGCAGCATTGTTTGCAATGGCCAAGATGTGGAGGCAGACTGGGTATCTCTCAATGGAAGAATGGATAAAGAGGAGGTGGTACATATATACAATGGAATACTGCTCAGCCATGGAAGGGAATGGGTTCTTGCCAACTGTGGTGGCATGGATGGACATAGAGAGTATTGTGTTGAGTGGTGTGTGAGACAGAGAAAGACAGATGCAATAGGATTTGCTTTATGTGGAATCTAAGGAACAAAATGAACAAACAAAACAGAAACAAACTCATAGATACACAGAACATACTGACGGTTGCCAGATGGGTTGGGTGTTGGCGGTGAGTAAAAAAGGGAAGGGATTTAGAAGTACAAATTGGTTGTTACACAGTAATCATGGGGATGTAGAATATAGCACAAGGAATATAGTCAATAATAGTGTAATCACTATGTATGGTGTCAGATGGGTACTAGATTTGTTGGGGTGATAGATGGGAGGGAGTTGGGGGACACGGAAATAAAATACCAGGAAGCTAAGGTCATTGATTTCCACCTTAGAGGCTTCCTACTGTAGCATTTTCTTCATTGGAAAAGCAAAGGTATGATTCAGAGAATGAATGATAAGCAAAGAAACAGCTCCTCACATTAATCTGTCTTTCTTTTGCTCAGCTTCCTCTTGCTATAACACCATTCCCTTCTTCCATGTCTAATACTCCTATTGCCAGTGAATGAAGTGGTTTCATATTGGTGAGAAACACCTATTGAGGTATTTTAAGATTGGAGCTTTATGGTTTTGGCTCCTCTTATTTCAAGTTCATTGAATTGTCTATTTTAATAAACATTTCTCATCCATGGATGTGTCAGACTACTACTTGTCCTTCAAACTCCATCGTTTCCGTATTTCTGGGCACATGGCCACCAAGCTAGCAATTACATTTCCCAGCTTCCTTGGCAGCTAGCAGTCAGTGACCATGGGTCTAAAGTTTAGGATAATGGGATGTGAGAGGAAGAGATGTGTGCAACTTCTGTGTCATCTCCAAGTTAAGAAGAGCTCTACGTGCTGGATTTTGGCTCATCACCCTCCCTACCAGCTGGAAACAGTGACAACTTGAGCAGCTTGGAAGCCATATGTTGGGGGATGGCAGATCCACCCTGGCTTCATGGAGGAGAGCTACCCCTCCAGCCTGAATCAGCCAGACTGTTCCTTGAGAGAGAAACAAACCCCTATCTTATTTAAGTCATGACTTTGGTGGGCCTCTTTGTTTTTAACAGTTTTGTTATTCTCCGGCTATTACATTCCACAAAAATTAGACTAGGAAATTGAGCAGAAATATTTTATTCTTAGGTTAAAGCACTGTTTTAGTTTATAGCAGGGGAAGTTGTGTTATGTGTGGGAACAGGGGCTACATGGGAACTCTGTACTTTCTGTTCAATTTTGCTGTGAACTTAAAATGCTCTGAAAATAAAGTGTATTAATTTCAAACAAAACATTGTCTTACTCTTAGTAAATAACAAAACCTATTTTATTCAGTCATTCAGTTATATTATTCAATAAATATATGAGCACCTCCTATGTGCCAGATACACTGGGGATATTGTAGTGAAAACCACTGTCCCATTCCTTATCCTCATGGAACTTTCTATTTAGGGAAATCAAAGGTAAATAAGCAATTATGCATGCATTAATTAAAATTGCTATAAATGCCAAGAAGGAAAGTACACAATGTAGAAGCGGCCGTAACCCATGACACTTTAACTCAGACATCACGTACATTTTAAAAGAAAGTAGATAAATGCTCAATGAAAATAATTTTGTATTGTGATACATTTTTATTTCTTGAAAGATATGCCCTAAGCAGTAAAAAATAGAAGTTGCTTTGTGGTCTTGGCCTCAGTTTCCTCAAGTTCAGGCAAAGATAGTTCATTTTCATATGATATTTAGCTTTTCCCCCTTCAATATCTCTATCTCCATACCAGATTTTCACATGTATAGTATGACCTATTTTTGTTTTCAATAGCTAATTTTTTTCAACAGCACTGAATTTAAATAAAAGAGAACTCTTTGTCCCCAAGAATAATCTGAATATGTATGGAAAAGAATATGTGTATTCATGTTTCAATGAGATAAAATGGGCTCGAAGGAGAAATCAGGCTAAGGTTAACCTGACATTTCACTTTTTTTGTGTTGATCTGTGAAAAAAAGAGCCAAATATCTACCCTTTCGACACTTTGCTAATGTATTAATGACTCACATAAATTTGTGAAGTGCTTTGAGCTCTTTGGAGGATAGACGGACCCCAAATAATAGACCTGGGGCAAGGCCTCCTTAAGACAAGCACTTGGGACAGTTGTGTTTCCTGTTTACTGTAACATCATTTGTCCTTTTTCTCTCCTGTAATTCTTTCCCTGTGGAGATGACATGGGAAATAGGCTGCAAAGCTAAAACAGAGAAAACTTGAAGCTTTGAACCTATGAGAAGTCAGAGAAGCAGTATGTACTCAATAAGTATGTAGACATTACATCCAGCCTATTTGGTTCAAACTCTGGCGCTGACACTTACTAGCTGTGTGACTTTGGGCAAGTTACTTAACCTCTCTGTTCTTCCATTTCCTCATCTGTAGAATGAGGATAATGATAGCATTGATCTTATAGGTTGTTGTGAGGATTAATTGAGTTTCAATTCACGTAGAGTTCTTAGAACCAAGGTCTGGCATGTGACAAGTGTTTGTTTTTAGGTATTTTATATATATATATATATATATATATATATAATTAATTCTATTTAAGATAAGATTTTTCATTTACAGCAGTTAGAACACATTAATTTAGGTTAACCCATTAACATAATGGGGCACATAGAGGCAGAAAATGAAGAAAATAGTTCTTTAAATAACCAGATGTTTGTTTCTCAGAGAAAACTCAGTTTTATACCAAACCTCAAAGCTCTGCCTGATTTTGCCTTGTCCTGGTTAGAAAAATGGAAAAAAAATTTCACTGCTGGTTTCCTGCGCTCTATCTTGGTTAAATTTGGACCCCTAAATTTCAAGTATGGTTATGGTCCGATCAAATTTTCTCACCAAAGCCACTTGAAAATACATTCTTCCTAGTCTGCAGTTTTCCTGCAGCATTGGAAAGAATTTAAAATCTCATCAAAAGCACCAGCCTTTCTCAGCAAGTCATACATCCCCAAAGCCAAGTTCAATCTCACCTCTCAGTGAAAAGGAACCCACTCTCTAGAAAGAGAGGGACGACGGCACCTCAGCACAATATAAATTAATATCACAGCTGCCACTTTCATAAGAAAATCAAAACCAGCTTTCAGTTTGTAAACATAAACTTCACAGTCCCACGGCAGGATAGAGTGTTCCTAAGTATTCTGAATTTGCAACACACAGAAAAACCTCCAGAGTGTTATTTACAGCATTTGCTTCATAGGGAGTAGAATTAACGTATCAGTGTTTCAGGGAACATATGCACAGATAGGAAAGAAAGCTAGCAAATTATTTAATGATTACTTTGTAAAAATATGTCACTGTGCAAAAAAAGTGTTTGGAGATACACAGAAGGCCCATGTCACTATATGACAGTTCTTCATTATCACTTCAATAGCCATGAATCCAGGGGGTGGGTGCACAAACTCTTACTATTTGTGTCTTCCATGAAATACTTCATGTAAAAATAATGACTTTTGTCCTTGGATTCCCCACCCCAATATTTTAGAAAATATTGTATTCCTACTTGAAAGCAGTGCTTTCTGTATCTTAAACGTTTGATGCGCTGTTTTCAGCAGTAATGTTGAATGAGCATTTATTTATTTGCGTTTCACCATTCCTGATGAAGTATTACCAATAATGTGCTCTTCGCTTATTCCACCTTAAAAAAACATTTACAATGGGGTAAAATAAAAACACATCAACAAAAGGATTGCCTACCGTTGGCATTGCTGAGTGAATTTTAAATTTCCCTTTTGACAATGCAGCCATCGCTGTGGAACTCAGAGGGTGGATTAATGCTTTTCTGGTACTTCAGGGTATCAGAACATGGATTTGCCGACAACAGCTGCAGCAAATTCCCCTGACTGAGAAGAATTACAAGTATTATCACCTAGATCATTAAACTGGGTTCATAGATTGCAGAATGTCTTCAATCAATTCATCTAAGATAACTTGAAGCCAGCTGGACCCCCTCAGTGAGAACTTGACTTAATTGGCCAATAAGTGGCTGGAAAAGGTGCATGCTATTTGATAAAATTACCAAGTGAGCAAGTGATTACAGTTTGGAGAAGCACTGAGTGTAGACTGCAGGTCAGCCCTTTTGGGGAGGGCTAAGTTAATGTCCACTATTAAGTGCTGCTGTGAAAAATGGTGGCTTGTTTGGAGCTCAGATGGAAAAGAGGATCCAGGTCAGGTTTCAGCTGATGGAGTGGGTGAGAGGCACACATTTATCATCCCTTTGGCCTCATTTCTGCCTTGGTAATAGTCCCACACTAACCACTTCTGCAGTCGCCTGATTTTCTGTCTCCCTTTCATTTTATTGGCATAACTAAAAATACTGCCCCAGCCAACGAATCCATCTGGAAGGAAAAACCACATTTTCTTCAATAATGTCCCAAGAGTCTTTTCCACAGAAAGGTTAAGGAATCAAGATGTTGAAGAACATGCCATTTATATATACATATCAATAATTATCTCTTCCTCTCGTGAGGATATTGAAATATTATTGTTTGCAGGTTAGATGTCTACATTTTAACAGTTTAAGAAAATGGGTAGGTCAAAATTGGAATATGTTACCAGACTAGTGGCAGAAATTATTAAATAAAACAAGTCTTTCTTCATGTTGAAACAAAAGTTTCTTAATATATTGCTTCCGTGGCAATATTTTCCCACGCCACTAACCGTTTTAGCCAGTTTGAAAAAAAAAAAAGAAAGAAAGAAAGAGAAAGAAAACTTTTGACAGATTTAGTTCAAGATTTCAGGTTAACAGAGCTGCAACAACACATTGTCACTTGAATTATTGGTGTTAGACAATAATATGGTATTATCAGGGGAAGTCCCATGGTGAAGGTTCTAGCACACAATGCACTCATTTACTCTTACCTAGAAACACACTTGTTTCATGGATTTTTACTAAACATATTAATTTTATTAAATAATCATCATCATTGGGGTTTTAGCAAGTAGAAAGATAGAAAATAACTCAAACCAAGGCCACAGTTTGAACTATAGCCTAAGCAATAGGCCACATCTTTTTTTATTATTATTATTTTTTTTAAGATTTTATTGGGGAAGGGGAACAGGACTTTATTGGGGAACAGTGTGTACTTCCAGGACTTTTTTCCCAAGTCAAGTTGTTGTCCTTTCAATCTTAGTTGTGGAGGGTGCCATTCAGCTTCAAGTTGTCCTTTCAGTCTTAGTTGGGGAGGGCGCAGCTCAGCTCCAGGTCCAGTTGCCATTTTCTAGTTGCAGGGGGCGCAGCCCACTATCCCTTGCAGAGTCCAACGGGCCACCTTGTGGTTGAGAGGACGTGCTCCAACCAACTGAGCCATCCGGGAGCTCAGCGGCAGCTCAGCTCAAGGTGCCGTGTTCAATTTTATTTGCAGGGGGCGCTGCCCACCATCCCTTGTGGGAGTTGAGGAATTGAACTGGCAACCTTGTGGTTGAGAGCCCACTGACCCATGTGGGAATCGATCAGACAGCCTTCGGAGTTAGGAGCACGGAGCTCCAACCGCCTCAGCCACCGGGCCGGCCTTTTTTTTTTTTTTTTTTTTTTTTTTTTTAAGGAGGGCACAGCTCACAGTGGCCCATGCAGGGATCGAACTGGCAACCTTGGTGTTTTTAGCACCACGCTCTAACCGACTAAGCTAACCAGTTACTCCAATAGGCCACATCTTAAGCCTGCCTGGTGTTCATCAGATAAATGAGTTCATCAGCTTGCAAATGCCAACTGCATTACTAATATCCCTTCAAATCCATTTGTTAACTTACTTTTGGAGGTATGAGCAATGTTTCTGAGCTTTACTCTGCTCATTAGTGTGTCATTTGGTCAGATACAACAGGCGTGCTGTGGAAGAAATCTGTACACGGCACTCCATTCTGGAGGCACAGACCTTTCCTAGTGGGAAATGTAACCCCTCCTTGTAGCTTTTGCACCTGCTGTTCCCTCTTCCTCCAGGCTTCAGGCCTGTGCTCATACATCCCACCTTCAAACTTTCTCAGCCGCTGTACGTAAAATAGCCACCTGCCATCCTTCCCCATTCCTTGCCCCGCTTAATCTCTACTGATATGATAGTACATATTTATGTGCTTATTTTATATCTCCACAGTAGACTACGAGCTCTATAAAGACTGGGTCATGGTTTGTCTTGTTCATCTCTATATCCCCAGTGCCTGGCATATATTATGCTCAGTAAATATGAGTGAATGAACATCTTGTCCTCGAGCCACTAAGAATGTAACCCGTAGGCTGCCATAAAGACAAGCCACCACACTCTCACCAGAGGCACTCCCAGGTAAAATGTGCCTGTCAGATAACCAGGGTAGTTCAAGAGCAGCTCTAGTATGATTTCATGGCTGTGCTCATCACCCTTCTCAACATCCATGCATCCCTCAAGGCCCCGTCACTCCTGGAAACCTTCTTTACTGCTCCTGTCTTTCATCTCTCTGGCTCATCCCCACCCCATCCTCTTTCTCCAGCCGCTATCTCTCTTTTGACTTTCATCATTTTCTCTCTCATTCTCCTTAATAGTTTCATGTCCCCATATCATTCCCCCAAATCGTTTGTAAGCTCGTTAAAGGCAAGAAATAGGCTCCAGCTCACTTCTCGTAATTCTCGTTGTTTCAATCCCATACAAGGTAAATGATAAGTATATGTAAAATTGGAAATATTTTCAAGTAGAAATTTGCATAGCAAAAACAGCTCACATTTGCCTATAGCCTAACACTGCCAGGCAACGTGTATTCCATTTATGGAATGGAACGATGTCATTTATTTCTCCCGGCCACCACAGAGGTAGTTTCTGTTGTTCAGTTACATCTTACAAATGAGGACACAAGGCCTAGAGGAATGAAGTCCTTGGATGAGTTGCCAGAAAGACTGGACGTACCTGAATTCAAAGCCAGGTCTTTCTGTCCGAGAGCCTGAGCTCATAAGGCATCTGTGACTTAGAGCCTTCTGACTTCTCTGTGAATCCTTTTTTACCGAGGCCCCAAATCTTCCAAGGACAAAATGAAAGTCAAACATATCTGCAAGTATATATTTTAAATTGTCTTGTTTTTATCATGGCCAACAACTCGGTCCGACTAATGAGAAAGCAAGTCGTTTTCAACGCAGCAGCTTATAAATCAACATCTCCTTATGCAACCTCAATCTGCATTGATTTTCTGAAGAGGAGACTTGTACCTCCACACCACCAATCTCCTGCTTCTAAAAAATATATATATATGGAATAATCTTAAAGAAAAATAAGGCAGGGGCTGGGGGATCACCTTCACAAGCTTTCTGATGACCACTGTTGTTCCATTAGCTGTTTGAAATGGAAATCACTTTCCAGGTGGCAGAACAAAGTGGGGGTTATAATTTCCTCCCCCATCATTTATTCCAAGAGTATTTCAGTGAAGAGTTAAATCAGGGAGACTGGACTGGTGCACACATTTTTCTCCCACCCTAAGATCCTTTGGGTGAAAGGGCAACACCGAATTAAGCATTCAGTGTATTCAAAATCTGTGACCCGGAGCTGGTGCCTGAAAGCATCATTGATAATAGGGTTGGAAGCACATTATACTTTCCTGGTATTTATCTCATCTTGCCTCGGACAATCTTCTCCAGGAGTCATAATTATCTCACTAGGAAAACTGTCCCATTGTCTGCTAGTCTTTACTGTCAGGAAGTTTTTCTTGCTCTCTCTGACTGTATCCTTCTTCAGCAGGGCCCATTATTTCTCATTTAATTAGTAGCACTTGATATAAATAGCCCCTTCTCTTTACTTACATTGTTTTCATTTAAGTAATTACACAGTACAATGTTCCCATTCCCTGTAGGCACTTGTTTCGGAGGCTGAGAAAAAGGACTGTAAACCACAAGTTGCACTCTATCTTTCAAGCATGATTCCACCTTTTACAAATGAAAAGGAAAATACCTTTGAGCTGGTGGTGGACCTTTAGGAACATGGAAAATTATTCTGTTTCCTCTAGAAAGAGATAGAGATACTAACTGGCTGACAGATCAAACTACCCAATGATACAGTCGTTGATGCGTCTAATGGAAATCCTACTGTGGTCCAGGCACTGTGCACGTGCTGAGGATATGATGATGGACAAGCCAGATGCAGGCCGTGCCCTCATGGGGCTTACAGTCTAGACTCTAGAGGAGAGAGATTTGGGTCGAGGCTCTCAGACAGTGCTTCTCAAACATATGTGCACACAAATTTATGGGGACTTTGTTACGAGACAGATTCTGATTCAGTACATAGATCTGGGTGGGGCCTGAGAGTTCTCATTTCTAACAAACTCCCCCGTGATGCTCATACTGCCAGCACCAGGACCACACTTTGAGTAGCGAGGGGTCTAGAGAATGGGGATCCAGACTCATCTCTACTGCCAAGTGAATGTTTGGCATTTGGACAGGTTCCTTAAAGAAGTGGAGTCTTATCATCTGGCAAATGGGACTCTCACATCCACTCCACCAAGTTATTATGAAATCAAATAAGTGTAAAAGCACCTGATAAAATTTTATATGCTATATACATCTATAGCATTATAAGGAGTAATATTCTTGTACTCAATGTATGTTTGAACATGCAGTGAAATTGACCAAAATCTGATGTGACATTGTTTTGAACAATGATTACTTCCACGTCTCTTAAACTGGGCTCTCAAAGCACACGTCTTTAATTTTACAACCATGAAAGTTGTGCTTTCAAGTTATGATATTATGGGCAAAGCAAGGCCTCTATTCATTAAAACACCAGGACATTTTGACTTCACTGTGAAATGTTATTAGCAGCAGGCACCATCATAAAATGGATTTTGGATGGAACTTGAATTTTTGGATACTTTCCATAAAAAGGAATAGGCCATCTAATTGGGTGGGAAATATTGGTATATTGCGGGTAGTTTTAAATATACTTTCAAGCCTTATCTGCTGTGTTATTAAGTGTGGTTAAAGGCAAGGGTTTTGGTTTGAAGCTTATTAGCTGAATAATCTAGGGCAAGTTACTTAACCTCTCTGAACCTAAGTTTCCTCAGTTGTAAAATGGGCATAAGAACCATACCTGATTAAGAATGCAATGAGAATTAAATAAATTAATCCATTAAAGGCTCCAGGTACCTAGCAAATAATATCATTGTCTACTTCTCCTTACCAGTGTTTGAAAGAACCAAATGTGGCCTTGACGTAGGTCACCTGGGGTTTTAGGCATCTCTGGGTCTTCCTTTAACCAGGGGCTCCGTGCTGGGCCTGTACCACCTTCCTCTATAGGCTCCCATTTAGATTCATGCTGAACTCCATGAGAACCAGGGCTGTTCTAAACCTCAATCTTGAAAAAACTGGTCTGCCTGATAGGGAATATTATTTTCAGTATCTCCATGTGAATAATGGTATGAAAATGGAGAAGGGGAAAAACGAGCTATCAAATCTATTGAGCATTACTACATATTGGGCACTGGACAAGACGCCATACAAATATTACTGATGCCATTAACTCCACTTTCCAGATGAGAAAACTGAGGTTCAATGATATTAAATAACTTGTCCACACACAATAACCAATATGTGAAGTCACCCATTTAACCCCAAGGTTTGTGATTTTAGAAACATTTTCATATACCTTAGCTCATGTCATGCTTACTCAATGTGAGAGCAATATATCCGTACCCTGCTCCTGGCATTATCCTGGGGGTCAAGCTCTGTGCCCAGAACACCCTAAGTGAACATCAAGGTCAGAGAAGCCCAGGAGTATCTGCTGCCACAGTGCCCACCAGATAGCATGGGGACAGGCCAGCTGATCACTGTAGCTTACCTGTCTGTTGTGGGCCAGGGTCCCTGGGAAATAGACTGAAATTTGTGCATAGGAGTCTCATCAGGGAGCATTCTCTAGAGCAACATCTGTGAGGAGGGATGAGGGATGCAGGCCAAAGGCTTCAGTCAACCCCCCAGGGCATCTGATATCAGATGGCCCTCTGAATTATCCCACCTTGGGGTAAAGGGGGACAGACTTTAAAATTCCCCTATGGACCAGTCATTGGATGCAGGATGCTGGGGCGTTGGGGTCCAGGAGTGACCTTGATGACCCAAGGAAAGTGACTCAGCTGAGCAGTCAGCCATCGAGGGCTGGAGGGTTGAGTATGTCAGTCTAAGGGGGTTCTTATCTTAGGACTGTTGCAGTCAATACAACAGTCCTTTGCTTCTTGCGCCCTCCTCTTCCTACCTGGGAATTCTCTTCCATACCAAGATGTTAATGCTAGAGATTGGGAATAGGGGTGTAACCACATCTCCTGGGATGTTGCAAGCTGCATTCGTTCCTTGTCCTACCTGATAAATTATGTGATAGAGACGAGGGCAGGGGAAGAGAAAGGAAATAGTACCCAGACTCTGCCAGTTTGAGGACAGCATCACAGAAGCACATCTAATTCCAAAGCAGGAATTTTATCTGCATCTCTGGGATTTTCAGTTGAAAAAAGAAAAAAGAAAAAACTTTCCCCAATGTAAGAAAAAAAAATTTTTTTAAGAAGCCAGAAAATAGTCTAAAAGCACATTACCAGGAAATTGTTTCTACTGTGTTTATGACTGTTCTTAATGTTTTATGAATATGCTAAAAAAAAAATGCTCAGGCATATTTCCTTGGGCACTCTAGTTAATTACTTATTCCGAGTGCTTCTACTCCATTCCTTGCAAAATGTGTTGTGCATTAATTCTGATTATGTACAAAAACCCACCTGCAAGGAAAAACTCTGAATCAGTAATGCTGATAAAATGAGCAGCCCTCCTGGGGCTCCACCGAGAAAGAGGATACTGGACAGAATTAGAATCTTGTAGCTAAGGCTATTCATAATGTCATTAACATAAAGGCAATTAAATGAGTTTTTAACCTACAACCCTTTATTGTTATTAATGAACATTAGAAAAACACAGGAGATAAAATTGGTAATTATCTCTGCACCAAGCTATGCAATAATGTGTTTAAATATAAAAACAAAACAAATGATTATTGTTAGTATTTTCAGTAGCAGAAACCCCAGGAGCAGCTCCGTCATATTTAATCACATGGGCCTACACCAAGAGGGTTAATTAAAAGAGGGCTCTCCCTTCTATGTGCCTGGATATTCAGTTTAATATGGAATCAACAAATGTAAATTTGCAAAATATCCTGAGCAGCTGTTTCTGCCTGTGGGTTAACCACCTTTACAGAAACACTGACTGATTACTTTTCCTTCAGGACAATGGTCTATGGCTCCATAACCAAGTTTTTCCTTTTTGAAAAAATTACCACATGATGCTTTCAAAGCCCATTCCAAGAACAACTATATAAATCCAGGCTCATAGCCTAAGCTTACAGTTCAGTAAAAATAATTTAAGCATTTGAAAAAGACATGTAGATTTAAACAATAATGGCGAATGAGATTTTCAGCACTATGCTATATTCAAAGAGCCTCCAGTTCAATTTTTTTTTTTTCTTTACGCGAGCTGTAAAAGCCTATAAATAAGCCATCCAAGACAGGGCTTGTTTATGAGGATATAGTTAATGTTTGGTGAAATACCCTGCATCTAATAATAGTTTTCCACTAATTAATTCAGTTTATATATCTCACAATTTAAAATGTTAGTCTCACATTTCCTTATAATTTGTTCCAAACTGGTTTTGCTTCTGATACCCATTCTTAAGAGGATGCATACCTCTAATTTGCCTTTACAGTGGATTTCAGGGCAAGCAATACCTCACAAGTGTGACCCTTAGAAAAAGATTTTGAACAACTAGCATGCGGCAAAGCTAGCGCTTTTTGTGCTCTGATTTTTCTCATACAACCGATTCTACAAGAGAGATCACTTTTGCATGTTAGAAAAAAAGAGAGGCATTTTCTAAAATAAAATAACCATAGCAACAACTGCTTACATTTGTATATTACTTTACAGTTTACAAAACACTTTTGATAACTTTGGGAGATACCAAGATCAAAATGATGACAGTCTGCATTTGCTTTCATACACCTACTCCGTCTTATACATTTTATTATACACAGAGCTTCCCTGCATACATGCAAACCCCTTAGAGGTCCAGGAAATTTAGCTATGCGCCAGGAGCAGAATTTAGACATGGGAAATAAGGGGAAGCAAGTTTCTTTTCTTAAATATCAATTATGCCACCCAAAAGTACTGGGGTTGAGATTTCAAGACCAAGAATGAATCTGACAAGATCATGTACCTGACAGAGATGGAGGTTTAATCAAGTTATCCAGGAAGAGGCGCATGGAATGCCCCTTGATTCTCTCACTAGCTGCATTTTGGAAGGAAAGAGGTACCTGTGTGAGGCGGAGCCACAGGCAATCCTGGAATGTGTCCCTGCCTTCCACCCCAGCTTCATACCCTGTTCTAGCTGGATGGGAGAACAACGCTACAAACTAGCCCCAGGAGCACACACAGCTGTCCAGTTCTCTTATACACAGGCCCAATGCCAGTGCCAGGTAAGATCATGGTTGGGCCTTCACCTTCTAAGTACCAGATAATCATTCTCATAAAAGCTCTTTGTCTCTAGTCTCCTTTAGCTATTTCCCCGAGCTGGGATCAAGTCACAGCACATGGCACATGGTGCTTCCCTATGATCCAGGAAAGGCAAACGTGTAAGGTTCAGACAATAGACACAGGCCCCAGCGGATGGGTCTCCACTACACTTTTAGACTTAGAGAAAGTAGTGACTTTCCCCTATGAGCTGAGAAACGTTTCTTCTTCTACAAGGAATTATGGGGTAGGTGGTGGGAAGGGAGAAGTATTCATTAAAATCATTTGCATTTTCAAGTTCCATTATTCCTGAGCCCTCAGAACATGCTGCCCGGCTGGTGCCTCTGCCATGTGGCAGACGCAAGCTCAAGGTCAACCTCCGGCTGTTAGCCAAACAATTGGGAACCACAGCACACTAAACTTCTCCGTTTCTTGTCACCCTCCCTGGCTATTAACCACCCCTAGGGCACCCTCAGGGGCCGCAAATTTTCCTCCGGTGCCTCCTCTGACTTGTGAAAACTTCTGGAGGCCTGTGAGGTGAATGATGAGCAAGCACAAGGCCATATGCAGGGCCTTTGATGGTCTGACATCAGACAGCTGAGAGAGGAGGGCCCGTGGCTGGACGGCTGCTGGCTGCTATAGTGTCGACCCTTTGATTTGACTCATTCTGGCTGCCCTGCGTGGCTGCTGCCAGTGGGCCAGCCAGAGAGAAGGTGGCTGAACAGCAGAACAATGGCGCAGCCTTTCACAGCTGGAAAATCATTTTTTAAAGACCTCCAGGAGGCACCAGTTGGTCCTGGCAGCTGACATTTGATCTGGGGAGTGTGGAGCAGCTGATGCCAAAGTAAGACTCTCCAAACCACTCCAACTGCAGGCCGGCTAAGGAACTGCTTGTTTGTTCACTTTCCTGTCCACACCTTGGAAAAAAGGCCTGGGGGAGAGCTCCTTGCTAAATTTTCTGTATGCAGAGTGAGTCACCTGGACTTCTGCAGCCCCCACTCATTTTTCACTAGGTTCTCGGAGGGATTGATGGTAGTGCTATTTATAAAACAGATTCCTGTAGGAAAGAAGGTGTCAATTTCACATTCTAGATACTCAGGGAAATTGGAAAATTCTTTGCAAAGGGTCCCGTTTGGACAGTGTTGATGTGCTATTTATTTAGGCCCACAAGAGTGACACACAGTCACTTAAAAGTGACAGTTACTTTTCAAAAAATACTAATTGAATACAGTTTGGAGTCTGTACAATTTGGTCTAAGTTTAAATGACTACAATGAAAAGTGGTGAGTGTTATGTTTAGAGTGACCATAGGGTTTGTTATCCAAACTATGACCATTTTGAGAGTGAAAAGATTAATAATTAACCCCCCAAACTGGCATAAACTGGCAGTATGCTAGGTAAACTGGGATTTCCAAGCCTCCCTATTGTTTTTCCATCATCCTCGCAATATTCTTCTCTGAGAAAAGAGTGTAAAAGCTAGAGAGGTCAAATCTTCTTTGTAAAAGTCAGGGTATTAGTCTGATCTCCTCATTCTTAAAAAGGAGAAGCACTTGTAAGTCTTTAGCCACATCTCTAATCACCACAAAGCAAAATGAGGATAAACATAAAAATCACATTGCTGGGTTTTGGAAAGAGCACTGGACTAGGAGTCAGGGTATGTGTTTTAAGTCCTGGTTTAGCTACTACTACTACCATTACTACTACTACTATTGATGTTACTATTTCTACTAAGAGTTAGCATTTATCGAACATTTGCTGTGCAGCAGGTATTGTGTTAATTAAGAACCTGGGCAGAATCTGTGTAGAGCCCAATAATAGTCTTGTTGAGGCTGAGCAGGAGTTTACTATATGCCAGCACTAAACAAAGCAACTTACAGACACAATAATCAATGAGGCATTATCACCCCCATTTTACAGAGGAGGAAACTGAGGCTGTCAAAGTTAAGGAGGTCTGACACCAAGTTCATGCTCTTACCCACTATAGCGCACTGCAGTAAGAAGCTTGCCAGGAGCTGACAGAAAGATACCTCCTCTTCCTGCTCCCCAGTGGCATTCTCAGTTTTCATTTTAGCTCTTAAATATATATATATATGTATATATAATTTTATTTTGTGGTTTCACAGGTTCTCAAAAATGTAGGAGGCATGGCCAATGACAGATAGTAGTACAAGGTGATGCAGGGCAAAGTAATTGGGATGAGGATTGACCACAATTCCATATAAACTGGAATCATCAAAATATAAGAATTTGAGGGCCAAAGAAACCACAAATGCAGAGGAGCTTCTGGCAATGGTAGACCTCAGCGGACATCTGTTGAGTGGTTTGCCCCTCTGATGCCCAAAACCCACGTCAACATCCCTGTGCAGCTTCTGCTTGAGCATTTCCAGGAACAGGTTGCTCGCTGCTCACTAAGGGAGGCCATTTCCTTTTACAGCAGAATGGCTACTATAAAATATTTTCTTATGTTGAACCAAAATTCCAACTCCCTGTCATTGCCACTTTTTGCTCTTGGTTTGTTTGGCTCTTTAAGCCCCTACATGATGTTTTCTGCTGTACATAATAGAGAAGCTCCTCTATTTACCAAGTAAGGACCATCTGTCCTTAAGTCCATTGGTTTCTAAGTCCACAGTAACTAAGAAGGGCTGATGCGTGCCGTCCCTGGAGACATCTTCCCAAAATAGAAGTATAAGGTGCTGCTTCAAACTTTGCAACCAGGCAGACTCTTTCCTTTGATGCTATAGTTTTGTGGGGCTTCCTTTCCCATTTATAATCTAGCTTTAATTACACTGATCATCTGTTGAGTCACAGAAGCCTCCTTTCCTGTTGACCTCTGTCAGGGTCATGGAAACCCGTTAGCAGAAGTACCGTAGCTTTATTTAATGAGTAATATGTCTGGGCTCCTTGCAAATCAATTGATGCTGTAGAGATTCAAGTGCCCTCCAACCTAGGAACTCTCTGTGGCCTGTGACAAACCTTCAATGCCCATGTGTGTTCATCAAACTGAGATTCCAAGTTCTCAAACTAAATCTTTGGCTCCTACATCACAGCCTGTGGAACCCATCTTCTTTTTCTTTTGAAAACTAGAATTATATTTGCTCATCTCCAATTTTCCTAGGACAGAGTAGTTTCCTTAAAAATACTCAATATTAGGTAATATTCTCCTTTCCCTTCTCTTACCGAGACTTCAACGAACACCTGAGGGTAAAGCTTTTCTTGATCTTCCAAAAAATGAAAAAGAAGCAGAGAGGAATGAGATCCAGCGTAAAAGAAACCACAGGTAATGACTTAAAAATCAGTGACTCCCTGGAGTAACATATTTCTGACTCTGCTAGATCTCCATTGTGTAAGCTATATACTTGTATATAAATGTTCTGGATTATCTCTGGATTGGGTCCTGTACATGATCTATTTTCCTATGACCTTATGAGGTACAAAAGCATAGGAATGACTGTTCTCATTTTATGGATGGGAAAAACTGGACCAAGGGACTCTTGCCCCACAACTCACAAGCTTGTGTATCAGGGCTCACACGTGGCTTGTTCATCTAGTGATTTGATAAACAGGTTGAGACAAATGACCAGTGGACATAGAATTCAGATTTTCATAGATTACTCTCCAAGTATTCTTCTTATGTGTTTGCAAGAATACACGCTTCCTGGTGCCTCAGCATTCCCAGCTCTCAGCTGGTGAGCGGATTCAATGGTGACTTCTCAGGCCTGGTCACTCTCTGGGAAAAACACGGGCAGCGTGGGCAACCTAGGCTGTACTTTGGATGACATGGCATTCCACGTGCAATCGTGGAATGTGTTACTTCAGCTGGATGGTCTCCTTTGTCTGGAAGATGTACTGTGGTGCACTGGCAATCTACTTTCGGGATTTGAATGCTTATGTCTACATAGGTGTTTTTCAGTTTGGTCCTTTGAATCTTAATTTAGATTCTTATCATAGGAACACCATGCAAGTGTCTGGGAGGGGTAATCTTACATAGCAATGGTGAGGAAATTTCTGTCATCCTTTGTCAAATGTATGTGTGCGTGTGTGTGCCTTGTGTATACACATATGAACACTTACATATATACACTTGAAAGATAATTTTTGAGCACTTACTATGTGTCAGACCCAGTGCTGACTGCTGTCAATTCAAATTAATATAAAAATACTTTAAAACTCACAATGCGGCAGGAGAAGTAGACAAATAAACAAGTACTATACAAAAAAATAGGAACAGCCTCTCTGAGAGGCAGGTATGCATAAGAGAGGGTGCCGGGGAAGGCTTTGTCTGAGCTGTGTCTTTTAATAAACTGGTGACGAAGAAGAGAGGGTAGTCTAGCCAGAGAAGAATCCATACAAAGATGTAAAAGGGTATGACATTTCAGGGAACCGTGGGGAGTTTCATGTAGTGTAGCATAACACCCAGCGATAAGTGAAGGGAGATAAAGCTGGTGAGAGCAGGAACAAATGTGGAAGTGTCCTGAACATCGTGTCAGAATCTGAACTTTATTCTGTAGCTATATTAGAGGCTGCCTCAAATTGGCCGTGATTTGTGGTCGCAAAAGGCTGTGTAAGTGATACCCTATTGAGTTACTCAGGAAAGGTGTATAAAGAAAGTATTACATATATTACTAAAGCTACGCTGTGTACTTCAGCGTTTCTCAGCCTCGGCACTATTCACATTTTGGGCCAGGCAATTCTTTGTCATGTGCACCGAACAGTGTTTAGCCACGTCCTTGGCGTCTGCCTTCTACATGCTAGTAGCACCCGCCCCGCCAGATGTGACAACCAAAAATGCCTCTACATGTTGCCAAATGTCTCCTAGAGGACAAAACTGCTCCAAACTGAGAAGCACTAGTGTACCCATTGTGGCAGGTACTATACCAGGAAATTCTTCCAGAGACAAAGTAAAAATATAGAGTTGGAGAGAAGGACAGAAAAGAAAAAAAAAAGATTTCTAGCATAATCTGCAACAGCTGGGTCAGTCTACTTTCCCAGATCACTTTGAAGAACTCAAACACTGTTTTCTGTCGAGTAGCCTACACCTCCCAGGTAGACTCAGGCTTTTGACTTTATAATTAGGCCACCTTATTCCTGGCTGTCAGTCTGAGGCCCCATGAGACCAGGGTATCTACTCTGAAGAGCTTCCTTTAGACAACTGCATTAGGTAAGTAAGATCTGGTATGATGTGGCACCCAGCTGAGGAAAATTGGTTGTCATAGGTGATTTTACAGAGATAATGACAAGACCAAATACTTTTGCAGAAAAATAACTCTAGTGATGTGTGGCATACGTACCGGAAGAGAAGAGATGAAGGGTGAGGACGAGAGAGCCCAGTAAGGAGGCTACTCCTACACTCCCGATAAAAAGTGATGGCGGCTTGACTGGGGTAGTGACAGTACTAATGGTTAGATGTAAAGTGAAGTAAGTAATCAGGGTCACTCCATGTTTCTGGCCTTGGACACTGGGGGCACTCATGTTATTGACCATCAGGAACAGAAAGAGATCAGATTCAGTTTGATCCCTTTTGTTTTATTGATCTGTGATAAAATGATTTTCCAAACCATTTTAAGAGTAGCCACTACAGTTAAAAGTCATTTATAAATTCAAAGTCATTATAACCACTATTAATTATTGCTGACTTCAGAGTACCGCCTATTATTTCCTTTGGGGAAAAGGAATGAAAATATTTGTGTCTTGCCCTACAGAACTTCTGATTAAATTGAGGGGAAAAGACACATCTATAAAAAAATCAAATTATAATACAAAGCAAGACTATCAAAGATGTCAAGTGTGTTTCTGGCAATGAGCTCTGTGAGCTCAAAAAAGGGCAAGAGCAGAAACACACATCTAGAGCCTAGTCAGATGGAGGTGGACCTTTAAGGATACATACGAAGGTCTGACAATTAAGTTTGTGAATTTGTTGCAACTATGTTTCTAACCTTTTTTTGATATCAGAGGGATTATTCATTATGAATTTGTACCAACTGGACAGTTAACCAAGTTTACTATTTGGAAGTGCTGAAAAGGCTGCATGAAAAAGACAACTTTTCGCCAACAATTCATGGTTCTTGCATCATGACAATGCACCAGCTCACACAGCACTGTCTGTGAGGCAGTTTTTAGCCAGTAAACAAATAACTGTATTGGAACACCCTCCCTACTCACCTGACCTGGCCCCGAATGACTTCTTTCTTTACCTGAAGATAAAGGAAATATTGAAAGGAAGACATTTTGATGACATTCAGGACATCAAGGGTAATACGATGACAGCTCTGATGGCCATTCCAGAAAAAGAGTCCCAAAATTGCTTTGAAGGCTGGACGAGGCGCTGGCGCTGGTACATAGCTTCCCAAAGGGAGTACTTTGAAGGTGACCATAGTGATATTCAGCAATGAGCTATGTAGCACTTTTTCTAGGATGAGTTCGTGAACTTAATTGTCTGACCTCGCACAAGTTGGCATTAAAAGAGTGCGTGGTTTGCATTCTATCTTTTCAATAATATCAAGACTTAATTTACACTTTTCTCTCTCACACGTTTTCAGAATTTTTTAGAGGTTACATGATAAGTGCTGGTGTCATTACTCTGACAGCTAATGGAATGTGTCGTTGTATATTACTGAGTTTAAAATTTTTCTCTGTTTTAACTTCTAACATGGTATACAATCAATCTATATATAACCCACACAAACAAAAGCTCTTTGGAGCATCAAAATTTTTAAAAATGCAAATGGGTCTCGGGACCAAAAAGTTTGAGAACCGCTGCCCTGGATAGTCTACTACAAGGCATGTGTGCCTCTGACTGGCCTAAGCTGCAACATGTCATCTCAGTAACCCACAATGCCTTGCTCTAGGCCTTTTCATACTGTTGGCTCATAAATCTGCTCTGTCACTGGTGATTCAGCTTCACGGTAGATCTGAAGTCACTGTTCTGTCTCTTCCTTTTACTGTTTGTTGCTGATGGAAAATGACTCTGCTCCATGTTTCCTCACTTTTCTGTCTCCGTAATGTGAGCTGGTGTCACAGGCTTGAAGACCTCAGTCAGAAACAAAGCCTGTATTTTCAAAAATTCTACATATGTATTTATATTTTTAAAGTATCTAAATTAAATTAGATCCTATTATCTAATCATAGGATCTAATTATTCCAAACAAGACAAAAACTTTAGAACAATGCAACTTTCCTCAAAACTACCCACTTTCCACCTCAACTAATGCTCCTGTTACCGTCTAGAATCTTAGTTCCCACTTGTTTTAAGGACCAAAAGTAGTAGTACAGTTATATTACTGCACTACAGATTGGCATTTGCAGAGAGAATCTGATGCTCGTTTCCAGAGTGCTTGTCTGTCTGAAAGTATTATTTCACCCTTACTCTCGAATAATAATCTGGTTGGGTACAGCAAATAGTACACACCTGGTTGCACCCCTGGGTAATGGGCAAAGTGATTTTCGTCCCTGTTCACAAGCCAGCAAACAGGTTGTGGCTTCCTGCTTCATGTGGGGAGCCCTGTCCCAGCCTCCTGCCACATGCAGGGGGTGTTGGGTCCCACCCAGTTCCCAACTGGTGTTAAGACCTTAGCCCTGGTGGCCTATCCACTCTTAGCTCCCTGTGGGCTGTGCATCTTTTAGTTCTTGACAACCACTGGGTTTTCCTTTCTATTTCTAATTCACCAACATTTTCCTTTTTTGTTTTCAATTATGGTTATATATATTTTTATATTAAACATACATTTACTACTTAATATGTTTGCATAATTTTTATGCATTTGGAGAATAGTGATGTGTCTGCATGTGCTTCATCCACCATCTTGACCTAGACGTCTGAGCCCATATTCTCATAATGGAGCTGAGGGATACATGTGCCAAGGTCCAGAAAAACTAAATCTTTTTGACATACCAAAGCAGGTGTAAAATGCAAAGCGCCAATTCAGATTTTGTTAAAGATCCTAAATTAGAGCTAAGTGATGCTATATTTGGATTGCTTACTGCAAATTAAACAGAACTATTTCATTCAAGTTTATGGTCATGTAGGTTAATGAAAAATTTCTCTTCAGAAATGCAGACCCCAAGACTCTATGTAATTTAAATAGATTCTAGATTCATGCAGAGTGAGAATGGCAGTTTCAATATTTAATTCTTATTTCATAAACTTTGAAGGCTAAAAACACATCCTCCCCAAGTTGTGAATACTCCTTCTGTTGGAAACAACTCGCTCAAGGACACTTGGAGTTGCTAGGTAACTTGCTGCCTGTAAAAGGCTTCTGATAAAATGTACTTAAATCAGACTTCCTGGAGCAGATGGGCAAACTGAAGTGGAAAATAAATTCAAATGACCTGATACTGGCTTTTCCTACTAAGACTACAATCTCCTTGCAGCTAAACCTCACACAGATGTTTTTACCTGGGCAGAGTTAAGGTGGTCTTGCTATGGAAAGCATCATATTTCATTCCCTGGAACATGAAGCCATCTGAGCTTTATGAGCTGAATTCTTTGCAGACACTGGGGAAGATCCCTGAAGAATGCACATTACGTGGAAAAGGGTCTTTGAATAGGTCTGTTTTCCTCACCTCTTCACTAGGTATACTTCTTTACTATAATATTAAAGGACCTAGTTGGGGTGATCTTCTCTTTAGTTATTCTAGATCTTAAGAAAATTAAATGGTCAAAGTGCGGCTGAGCTGCTGGGTAGTGGATGAGCTAAGTTAGAATCCCCTAGTCTGAAATGGTTAGAAATCAGAAGAAACTATGAATTTATGCAGGGAAAATGTATATACTACAATGTAGCTATGAGTATCACTCAAGAATTGAATTGTCACTACTTGAGGTTACATAGGTCAAGAATGAAATTTCTCAATATTTTTATATGATATTAGAGTTATTTGGGGGCAAACAATGGAAACAGTGAGGGTTATACGTAATCCTCTATGAGGAATACTTCGGAAATCTTTTTCTGAAAAAGAAACTTCAGTCACCATATAAGCCATAAGAGTCGCATCATTACTCAATTCTCTATAACCTTTTTTTTTAGTTAAAGTCTATTGGGGTGACAGTTGTTAGTAACGTTACATAGATTTCAGGTGTACAATTCTGTAATACATCATCTATATCTCACATTGTGCGTTCACCACCAAATGTCAGTTCGCTTTCCATCACCATGTATTAGACCCCATTTACCCTCTTCTAGAGCCCCCCTCCCCTCTTTCCCTCTTCGAACCCCTAAACTATTGTCTGTGTCTATGAGTTTTTGTTCCTTCATTTGTTTGTCTTCTTGTTTTGTTGTTTTCAGTTTTATATACCACATATCAGTGAAATTACATGGTTCTCTACTTTTTCTGTCTGACTTATTTTGCTTAGCATTACAAGCTCAAGATCCATCCATGTTGTCACAAATGGTACTTTTTCATCTTTTCTTACTGCTGAATAGTATTCCATTGTGTATATATACCACAGCTTCTTTATTCATTCATCTATTGAAGGACATTTTGGTTGTTTCCATGTCTTGGCTGCCCTAACTAAAGCTGCAATGAACATTGGAGCACACATATCTTTATGGATAAATGTTTTCAGATTTTTTGGGTGGAGACCCAGGAGAGGGATTGTTGGGTCATATGGTAATTCTATTCTTAATTTTTTGAGGAACCTCCACACTGCCGTCCTTAGCAGCTGCACTAATCTGCATTCCCATCAGCAGTGTATGAGGGTTCCTTTTTCTCCACAGCCTCTCCAACACTTGTTATTATTTGTCTGGTTGATGATAGCCATTCTAACTGGGGTGAGGTGATATCTCATTGTGTTTTTCATTTGCATTTCTCTTATAATTAATCTTATAGTTTTCAGCACGTAGGTCTTTCACATCCATGGTTAAGCTTATTCCTAGGTATTTATTATTTTTGTTGCATTTGCAAAAGGAATTGTTGCTGTTTTTATTATTATTATTTCTTTTTATGAGATTTCATTGTTAGTATGTAGGAATGCAATGGACTTTTGTACATTGATTTTGTAGCCAGCAACTTGACTCTATTCGTTTATTGTTTCTAATAGCTTTTTGGTGGAGTCTTTAGGGTTTTCTATATATAGCATCATATCATCTGCAAAGAGTGACAATTTAACTTCTTCATTCCCTATTTGAATGCTTTTTATTTATTTCTGTTGCCTGGTTGCTCTGGCGAGCACTTCCAACACTATGTTGAAAATTAGTGTTGTTGAGCATTTTTTCATATGTTCATTTGCCATTTGTATGTCTTCTTTGGAGAAATGTCTCTTCAGGTCCTCTGCCCATTTTTCAATTCGGTTGTTTGTTTTTATGTTGTCGAGTTTTATGAGTTCCTTGTATATTTTGGATATTAGCCCTTTATCGGAGGTGTTATTTGCAAAAATCTTCTCCCATTCAGTTGGTTGCCTCTTTATTTTGTCGATGGTTTCTTTTTCTGTGCAGAAGCTTTTAAGTTTGATATAGTCCCATTCATCTATTTCAGCTTTTACTTCCCTGCCTTTGGAATCAAATTCATAAAATGCTTTTTGAACCCAACATCCATAAGTTTAGTACCTATGTTTTCTTCTATGCAGTTTATTGTTTCAGGTCTTATGTTTAGGTCGTTGATCCATTTTGAATTAATTTTGGTACATGGTGACAGATAGCAGTCCAGTTTCATTCTTTTGCATGTGGCTTTCCAATTCTCCTACCACCATTTATTGAAGAGGCTGTCTTTTCTTCATTGCATGTTTTTTGCTTCTTTGTCAAAAATTATCTGTCCATATTTATGTGGGTTTATTTCTGGGTTCTCAATTCTATTCCATTGGTCTGTGTGTCTGTTTTTCTGCCAATATCATGCTGTTTTGATTATTGTTGCCCTGTAGTACAAGCTAAAGACAGGGAGTGTGATACCTCCAGCATTATTCTTTTTTCTTAGGATTGCTTTGGCTATTCGGAGTCTTTTGTGGTTCCATACAAATCTGATGATTTTTTGTTCTACTTCTTTTTAAAAATGCCATTGAGATTTTGATGGGGAATGCATTAAATCTGTATATTGCTTTGAGTAATATGGCCATTTTAACTATGTTGATTCTTCCAATCCATGAACACAGAATGTCTTTCCATTTCTTTGTGTCTTCTTCAATTTTTTAAAAAAATGTCTTATAGTTTTCAGCACGTAGGTCTTTCACATCCTTGGTTAAGCTTATTCTTAGGTATTTTATTCTTTTTGTTGCATTTGCAAAAGGAATTGTTGCTGTTATTATTATTATTATTTCTTTTTATGAGATTTCATTGTTAGTATGTAGGAATGCAATGGACTTTTGTACGTTGATTTTGTAGCCAGCAACTTGACTGTATTTGTTTATTGTTTCTAATAGCTTTTTGGTGGAGTCTTTAGAGTTTTCTATATATAGCATCATGTCATCTGCAAAGAGTGACAATTTAACTTCTTCATTCCCAATTTGGATGGCTTTTATTTCTTTCTGTTGCCTGGTTGCTCTGGCGAGCACTTCCAACACTATGTTGAAAAGCAGAGGTGACAGGGGACAGCCCTATCATGTTGCTGAACGTAGAGCAAAGGGCTTCAGTTTTTCACCGTTAATTATATTAGCTGAGGGTTTGTCATATGTGGCCTTTATTATGTTAAGGTATTTTCCTTCTATACATATTTTATTAAGTGTTTTAATCATAAATGGTTGTTGTATCTTGTCAAACGCTTTTTCTGCAAAATTGATATAATCATATGATTTTTGTCCTTTATTTTATGTGATGTATCACATTGATGGATTTGCATATGTTGAACTATTCATGTGCCCCCAGGATGAACCCCACTTGGTTGTGAGAATAATCTTTTTAATGCATTGTTGCATTCAATTTGCTAGAATTTTGTTTAGGATTTTTGCATTTGTGTTCATCAGAGATATTGGTCTGTAGTTTTCTTTATTTGTGTTATCCTTTCCAGGTTTTGGCATGAGGGTAATGTAGGCCTCATAAAATGTGTTAAGGTGTACTGTCTCTTCTTTAATTTTTGGAAGAGTTTGAGTAGGACAGGTATTACATCCTCTTTGAAGGTTTGGTAGAATTCACTAGTGAAGCCATCTGGTCCCAGTTTTTTGCTTTTGGGAAGGTTTCGGATGACTGATTCAATTTCCTTACTGGTGATCAGTCTTTTTTGATTTTCCAGTTCTTCGTGATTCAGCCTAGGAAGCCTGTATGTTTCTAAGAACTTGTCCATTTCTTCTAGGTCATTGAATTTGGTGGCATATAGTCCTTCATAGTATTCTTGGATGATCCTTTGTATTTCTGTGGCATCTGTGATAACTTCCCTTCTTTCATTTCTGATTTTGTTTATTAATGTCTTTTCTCTTTTTATCTTAGTGAATCTAGCCAAGGGTTTGTCAATTTTATTAATCTTGTCAAAGAACCAGCTCTTTGTCACATTAATTTTTTTCTGTTGTCTTTTTGTTCTCTATTTCATTTAGTTCTGCTCTGATTTTTATTATTCCACTCCCTCCTGGCTTCTGCTGACCTTGAGTTTCATTTGTTCTTCTTCTTCTAGTTCTTTAAGGTGTAATGTGAGGTTGTTTATCTGGGATTTTTCTTGTTTCTTGAGATAGGCCTGTAATTATACAAATTTCCCTCTTAAAACTGCTTTAGCTGCATCCCAAAAATTTTGGTAGGATGTATTTTCATTCTCATTTGTTTCATTTGATCTCTCCTCTTATTTTTTCTTTGACCCGGTCATTCCTTAAAAGTACATTGTTTAATCTCCACGTATTTGTGGTTTTTCCTGCTTTCTTTTTGCAATTGATATCCAATTTCAAAGCCTTGTGATCAGAGAATATGCTTGGTATGATTTGAATCTTCTTAAATTTGCTGAGGCTAGTTTTATGTCTCATTATATGGTCTATCCTTGAGAATATTCCATGTACACTAGAAAAAAATGCATAGTCTGATGTTCTAGGATGAAATGCTCTATAAATGTCACTTATGTCCATTTCATCTAATGTGTCATTTAGGGCTGTTATTTCTTTATTTATTTTCTGTTTGGATGATCTATCCATAACTGTCAGTGACGTATTTAAATCCCCTACTATAACTGTGTTTTGGTCAACTTCTCCCTTTAGTTTTGTTAGTAGTTGCTTGGTATGTTTTGGTGCTCCCTGATTAGGGGCCTAAATATTGATGACTGTTATGTCTTCTTGTTGTATAGTCCCCTTTACCATTATGAAGTACCCATCTTTGTCTCTTGTTACCTTTTTCATCCTGAAGTCTGTTTCATCTGACACCAGTATGGCTACACCTGATTTCCTCTGGATACTATTTGCTTAGAGTGTCAATTTCTACCCTTTCACTTTGAGTTTGTTTGTCCTCATAGCTGAGATGTGTCTCTCGGAGGCAGCATATGGTTGGGTTTAGCTTTTTGATCCAATCTGCTACTCTGTGCCTTTTTATTGGTGAGTTCAGTCTATTTACATTTAGGCTGATTATTAATATGTGAGGATTTCCTATCATTCCATCTTTAGTTTTCTGGTAAGACTGTGTCTCCGTTGTTTTTTTTTTGCTTTTGTGTTGTCTATTATTTCTGTGTGGTGGTAGTCTATGATTTTTCCCTGTGTTTCTTCTTTTTTTACTTTATATATTTCAGTTCTGGATTTTTTTGAGTGGTTATTATTAAATTTATGTAAAAGGCAGTTTCATATATTGAGTGTTCCTTTTTCTTCAGCATGCTTACTTTCTCCATTTCCATTTTCCAGTTCAGACCTTTACTCTTCCTCCTCTTACGTTCTGGTTGCCACAAATTCTCCCTATTTATGCTGGTCGAATAGCCTCCTTCAATATTTCTTATAGTGCAGGTCGTGTGTTAGAAAATTCCCTCAGTTTCTGTATGTCTGGAAAGGTCTTTATTCCTCCTTCATATCTAAAGGATATCATTGCTGGATATATTATTCTTGGCTTATAATTTCTCTTTCAATAGTTTGAATATTTGATTCCACTCCCTCCTGGTTTGTAGAGTTTCTGCTGAAAATCTGATGATAATCTAATGGGCTTTCCTTGGTAGGTTACTGTCTTCTTTTCCCTGGCTGCCTTGAGGATTCTTTCTTTGTCGTTGACTTTAGACAGCTTCAATACAATGTGCCTTGGAGAAGGCCTGTTGGGATTGAGGTAACTAGGTGTTCTATTTGCTTCTTGGATTCAAGGATCCAGTTCTGTCCACAAGTTTGGGAAGTTCTCATCAACTGTCTGTTTGAATATACTCTCTGTTCCCTTCTCTCTTTCTTCTCCTTCTGGTATGCCCATTATTCTTATATTGCTATTTCTGATGGAGTGAGAAAGTTCTTGTAGAGTTCTTTCATTTCTTTTAAGTCTCAACTCTCTTTCTTCTTCCATCCATGTCATTTCCAGATTTCTACCTTCGATGTCACTGATTCTTTCCTCCATCTGGTCGATTCTAATACCTAAGCTGGCTATTTCATTCTTCATTTCTTTTATTGAGTTCTTAATCTACAGAAATTCTATTTGGTTCTTTTTTAAATTTCAATCTCTTCAGTAAAATGTTCATTTTGTTCTTTGATTATGTTTCTGAGTTCATTAAACTGCCTGTCTGTATTTTCTTGCATCTCGTTGAGTTTTTAAAGAACTGCAATCTTAAATTCTCTGTCATTTAAGTCACATATTTCCATGTCTTTAAGTTCATTTTCTGGAGACTTTTTATTTTCTTCCTGAACTGTCTTGTTACCTTGGTGATTCATGCCAATTAATGGTTTATTATTTCTCTTCCTAGACATCTACAGGAGTGGGTTCTGCAACAGGTTGATAGAAAGAGGTCTTTCTTTTGTTTTCCAGTAGGTGTTGGTTGAATGTTTTATTTTCTCTGACTGCAGCCTTTTATTCTCTCTCACACGTAGTGTTATATTTTCTCTGCACTATTCCAGCTTCTCACACAATGGGGGAATACCCTGGAAAGTGGGCTTCTCCTCTGTAAACAGTTCGCCTGGGCCATACAGTGCCACCTCTGTGTGGAGATGTGGAGAGCTTCTGAAGTTCCAAAGCTCTTCCTGCTCCAGATTTAGAGCCCGTATGTTTCAGCAGTTTTGTTTACTCCTGCAGGGATCCACCCAGATAGGTAGGGACAGGGACAGGGTGGGTTGTAAGAGGTGGCCCAGAGCAATGGTGGTAACCACCACCACAGCCAGTCCTGCTTCTCCAGCTCCCTTCCCTTTGCCGGAACTAGTTGGGCTGCGAGTCTGTGTCTGCGAACCACAGTTCTCAGAACTGCAAATATTCTGTTCTTTTGATCTGACACTGCCACTGTTCCGCTTCTAGCACCAGGCAGGTGGGGGCAGAGCGAGCTCTGGGAGGGTGAGGAGGGGGCGGCTAGTCTCAGTGCCTAAGGCTTCTGTTCTCTGTGGCAGTGAGGGCTTAAACCACCGTTTTCAGCCTTCTTCCTTCAGTCCTTGCTCCGAGGTCTCTGCCGTGAGCATTGGGTTCAGTCATGTTATATGCTGCCCCCTCAGCCCTGTGGGCCATAAACAGACCCCTAGCAGTCCAAGTTCTTCCCTCTCCTGCAGCTGCGGTAGTTCCAGGATGCAGCGAGCTCGGAGCACTGAGCTAGGTCTGTGTCCTGCGCCTATGCGGCTTCGTCTCCGCACTTCTCCCTTCCCTCCTCCCCTGCTCGCACATTTTGCCCACCTTTAGATCATTTCAGTAGTGAGCCTCCCAGTCTTGCCTGTCTGCTGTGCAGAGAGTACTTTGTGGAGTTATAGTTGTTCAATTTGTTGTAAATTCTAGGGGAGATTTCAGGAGGCTCACTTCACATGGCCATTTTTATGACATCATTTCTATAACCTTTTTGAGTTGCTAAATTTGCATCCAAAAAAATGATTCAAAAACAATCTGATAATTAACTTATCAGTTCTGGAACCAAGTCACTAAGGATACCCACATTCCTGGAAAATGATGCCCCAGAGAAGTGCCATCACCTTTCTGATGGCTTGCATGGAAAGCACAAATGAAATAAGAAAAGCAAAGTGATTTTCAAACCCCAGCATGTGTGTCTCTTGTTACTCCACTGTGAGAATTTTCAACATGAGAATAAGAAAAGGGCCCTCCAGGGAGAGGAGACAGCAGTGGGAATGGCATGTTACAGAACAGCAGTTTTGAGAAATGGCTGGTGCTGAGTGGCTACTGCCTGGCAGGTAGTGTACTAGGTTTGTCATTTGCATTATTTAACTTAATTATCACAGCAAACCTACTCAGAAGACAATATTTTTTCCAATTTTATAGGTGATAAAACGGAGGCCCAGAGAGGCTTAGTGACTTAAAAAGAGGTCACACAGCTAATGAATGGCAGAGCCAGGTTCAGAAGAAAGCTTGCCTAATTTCAAAGCCAAGGCTACCTCCTCAGGAGAGTCAGGGCCCTTGGGAGAGAGGGGGGTAACAGGCACTCTCATATACTGCTAATGAGAGTGTGCATTGCTTCAACTTTTTAAAGAGAAATTTAGCAATGTCTATCAAAATGTTCAGTGCACACACAGGGAGATTCAGCAAAATCATCTGGGAATTTATCCTAGAGATACACTTTCACAAATATAACGGTGTTCATACCAGCATGGTTTGTAATAGAGAAATACTGGAGACATCTTAAGTATCCATTAATAGAGGATTGATTGGTTAGATAATTTCTGGTAAAACCACACAATAGAATACTCTGCACTCATTAAAAAAGAATGAAGTATATCTATGCAGACATATGAAAAGCTATTCTCAATATTGTTCAATTAAAAAAGTAAGTTGCACAAGAGCACATATTTGTGTGTCTGATGGGAGCACAATATTCCCTCTTTGGAAAAGGGAGAAAGTCTAGAAACAGACACTGTTTGCTGCTTGCTGTCAGTGGTGAGCGTGGAGGGAGTGGGGTGAGGGTGGTTCTTCGTAGAGCAGGAAGGGCAACTTTTACTTTTCACTTGTACCATCCTAAACATTTTTTTTCTAATAAGTATTACTTTCATAATAAAAGAAAAATTTTAAAGAAGGCCCTTTTTGAACTTAGAAAATAATGGAAGGTTTTTATAACACAAAAATGAAGTGGGTCAGGATCTGTTGGAGAATAAAGGGAAAGCAGATGATGATTAAGGAGCTAATGATTGCCAAAGGTCATTTATGTCTTCACGCTAATTGCCAAGGCAGATCCACATAGAACTTTAGCATTGGAGAGAGTGCACCTTGCAAGTAGAAGACCAAAAACGAAACTCTTCACGATATTTTGGAGAACTTGTCAAACCAACCTCTAAACGCTTTGATATTCTCTCAAAAGGAAACTTGAACACCTTTTTCTGTTCATACAAAGCATGAACAGTATAAAAGAAGCTCAGTAGGCAGCTCAGGTAGAAAGAGAAGTCTTTCCCCCCACCCCTCAAACTTGGCTGCAGCAAACCATTCATTTCCCAGGAAGCATGAGGGGTCGTCATTGACAGCTGTAGCCCTTTCTGCATGGAAATATTCTTCCTCTGATGTGGAGGCAGATTGCATGTGCCTGGCTAATCCAGCCATACACTGGAGAAATGAGAAAAGGCCCAAGCTACCCATATGCGCTATAGATTCCAAAAGGAGATGAGCCTTTTTGCCACTGCTTTTTCTGATAATGTCAACATGGCCATTATTGTTTCATTAGTTTTCTTTGCTCTAAGGCTAAAAGGAATTTCTGCTGAGTGAATATCTCTGAGATGCTTCAGACATCTCAGTGCACTTTTTGCAGAAGACATGACTGAATACTTTTTTCTGAACTTTATTGCATGGAAATACGGTTTATCTGTTTTCTCCTAACCCCCAATGCTTCCTGCTCCTATTATTTTGTTCTAGTTGGGTTCCTTTGGATGTTAAAGCCATTGTTTGTATTTTCCATAATAAAAATGATAGCTTATATTTATGAGGGCTTATTATGAGGGAGGCACTGTTTTAAATGTTTTACATAAATTAATTTAATCCTTATAAGTCTATGAAGTCTTCGAAGTAGACTTCATTTGACAGATGAGAAAACTGAAGATTGAGGAGGTTAAGGGACTTAGCCAAGCAGTAGAACTAGCTTTCAGAGCTGATCTACCTCACTCCAAAGGATGTTTATCTAACCACATGCTTTACTGCTTCACAACAAAGGTGACAGTCTATCAGGTAGGAGGCAGCAAGACAGAAAATTTATCTAAACCAAGAGAATCCCTATACTCTCAGCAATCTGGGTATCTCTTTCCTGTTCTTGACTCCCACTCCTCTCCAGGGAATTCTCAATTCAGCTTCCTTGGAGGGACACTTTACCCAGAATCCTCAGCTTCCCCATCAGCCATGCCTCAAGGCTCTAGTTCCTTTCCTACCAACTTGAGCCCACACTGATGTCTTCTTTCTTCCTCTACTGACAACTTTTACCTCTGTTGGCAGCACCGCACAGTTAGCACATATTTAAAAATATCCTATCATCTATTTATCTGAAATACACAATTTAACACATTCTTACAATCATGCTTGTCTCCCCAGGTTTTAAGGGTATATGAGATACCTTTTAGGCTTTGCCTCATATTCTTTCAGCCCATCTTTTATTCCAACTTTTGCTGCAGCAACCAGATGTATCCAGGAATAACCAGACAGGGATTCTCTCTCTGCTGGACTATGAATCTTTCATGCTTTCTAGCATGAGCTTATCACATGACCTGTCTGGATATCTGCAGGAATCTGCTTAGTACTCACACATATACAAACCTAGACATTCAGAGGGATTCGTGTCCTTTGGCACAACCCTTGACTAATAAAGATAGAAACTGGTAAGTAGAGCTGCTTCTCTCCTGCCCCTTGGGCAGCCAATTCTGAGACACACTCTAAACGGGCCACAGTGATGACCAGCTTGATAATGTCCGTTTTTGCAGGCTTTCTCTGCAAGGAAGTTTGGGGAAGAGGCAGATGGAGGGACTTACGAGGAAAGGCATAAAGGGTGAAAATTATTCATTCTCATGCTAATGCCCATGAGCATCCTTCACAGTGAATCAATAGAGTGTCAACAATCAGGTAGAAATGATGACCTGTCTTCTGGATGTCAGTGAGCCTCTCTCCATGGCCACACCAGTACATGTGCAATGGGTTCATGAATGGCCTGGCCATGGTGACAGGGGTGGAGATGAGGTGTGGACACAACAGTATCAACTCGCTTTCACTGAGGCTGAATATCCATCCTGCCAGCAGTGCAGACTGGCACACAGAAGTCACCATCCTTAAGGAGAATAGCGAGTCAATTGGTGACAAGTTGATTACATCAGATCCAATTCCATTACTGGAACTGACACCCATTTCAGGTGTGGCTTTGCCGTCCTTGACCTCAATGCTGTTACCAACATCTGAGGACTTAGAGAATGCATTACTGATATTGGATTCCACACAATATTGCCTGAGACTAAGGGACCCACGTGATGATAAGGAAGGGTGTGACAATGGGCACTTGACCATGGGATTGATTGGTATTACAATGTACTTCATCACCCAGGGGTAGCTAGCCTATTAGGATATTGCAATGGCCCATTAAATCTCAGTCAAGGTGCTAGTTTGGGCATAATATCCTATGCAGTTGGATTGCATCCTTCAGCATGCAGTATGTGCACAGAACCAACAATGCTGATTCTCTAGTAGCAAGAATATGTGGGTCCAGGAATCAATGGGTAGAAGTAGGACTGGTGGCTTTCACCATCATTCTCAGTGACTCACTTGTGAAATTTTTATTAACGGCAGTTTACTCTGATTACTAGGAGGCACTAGGGTTGTACTACATAGAGGAGGTAATAGGGAAGACGGGAATATTTCTAGGATCCACAGATTCAATGGGGCATCTCTTGGTGATAACTTCATGCCTGATTATAACTGTAAATGGGAACTGTAGCAACCTTAGTCCAAAGGGGCAAAAGCAACTCAGACCCTTTGGGATGCAGGTCTGAACCATCCTACTCATAAAGCAACCTAGACCAGCTGAGATGTTGGCAAAGAGTGAGGGAAATCTTGAATGAATGGCAGAAGATGAAGATGATAAATATCAATTACGGCTTTGGGACCAGTTGTAGGGGTGGGGAACAGAGCCCATTACATTAACCTTCCTATATTCTCTCAAAGGCTCTGTAAAGACAAAGTAGAGTCAGGGGATAAAAAATAGCAAGGTGGGATGACTATTTAAAAAGAATTATCAGGGAACCTTTCTCTGATTATGTGACATTTGGGCAGAAACCTAAATGAAGTAAAGGAACAAGCCATGTGGGTTCATAAGGAAGAACATTGCAGACAGAGAAAGTAGCAAGTCCAAGAATCTGCTTGTTGTGTTTGAGGAGGCTAGTATGGCTGGAGGGGAGTGAGCAAAGGAGAGTGGAAAGAGATGTAATCAGGAGCCCAGACCATGAAGGCCTTTGGAGTGAGGACCTTGGATTTCATTCTGTGAGTCAGACAGCCATCAGCATATTTTGAGAAGATGACCTGCTCTGTGAGTTGGCTGTAGGGGCTCAAGAATGGATGCAGGGAGACTGGTTAAAGACTACTGCAACAGAGTGTTTGAACCTCATTGAAGATGGGTTTTCTGGGTACATAGAACAAAGGCGTGGGGTTGCTGAACATTGGAACTTGGATTAAGAGTGTTGTTACCATTCTTCAGGGCTGACTTTAAGCTACTTCTCAGCAAAAAAAACCAACTCTTCTACTTCCTACATTTTTTTTTAAATAACATATAATACAGTCCAATGGGTCTAGTGGTGAAGGAGGAGAAGAGGCCTATGATTTTGTGATTAAAACATCTATTTAGTCCTTGTTAAAAATTCATGGGATTCATGTCTTGCCATTGGAAAACGTGAGCGATATGTAGTTCCAAAAATCAAACCTATCATTTTAATATATATATATATCCCCTGACCACATGCCAGAAAGTATGCTCCTTGCTACTTACCTATCTTCTCTTTTAATTCTCATAACAACCCTGGAAGATGAGGTTACTCTGTGCAGGTTTGGAGATGAAGAAACAGAGACTTGGGGTGGAGGTGGGGGATTGAGTAAGGTGCAAAGGTCATTAATGAGTAAGGAACAGAGCTCTGAATTTGAATCAAGGGCTGATTCTAGAGCCCATACTCAGCAATGACAACTCTGAAGTACTCACCGTAGAGAACTCTGGGGAATGCCCATATTCTTTGGTGGCCTAATCTTATTTTTATGATCTTTCAATTCTTCTGATTATGAAAAATAACTAACATTGCCAGGAAGATCTTAAAATTTTTCTTTGCCTGGAAGAACATAATTAAGGTAGTAATTCTGTTTGTTTATTAGGGTCCCCTAAGTTAGAATGATCCTTTTGCTCCTGGAAAACCATTTGGTCCAAAGACAAGAAGGGTGGGCATTTCATTCTGAGCTCTATTTATAATGTCTGTTGCAGTTATGTTGCTCTGTGACATTTCCCCCCCAAAAAAGGCATTGTACTGCCTTTTTCTTACTTTAAAAAATCATTAGCATAGTTGCATCACAGAAGAAGGAAAAAAAGAAGATTCAAGATGGCGGAGTATATAAACACTGTGCTTGCCTCATCCCATGAACACATCAAAATACAGCTAAATTATAGAACAGTCAACCTGGAGAACCATCAGAAGTCTAGCTGAACAGAAGTTTATAACTGAGGCTATAAAGAAGAAACTACGTTGAGACTGATAGAAGGGGCAGAGACGTGAAACGGGCTGGCTCCAAATCTCTGTGTGGCAGATGAAAATTGGGAGGGATATCTCAGCCACAGAGGTTCCCCTCAGAGGAGCAAGGGACCGCAGCCCCACACCAGCCTCCTCAGCCTAGAGTACTGGTGCTGGGAAGAGGAGCCCCTATGACACCTGGGTGTGAAAAACAGTGGGGATTCCGACCATCTTCGTGGGATGGAAGGCTGCAGGAAACCCAGACATCCTCTTAAAGGGCCTGTACAAGCACTCACCCTGGGTTCCAGTGGAGGGACGATGACTCCAGGGGGCGTCAGAGACATATGGGGAGAGACTGAGTTGTATAACTTCAGGGTGAGGACCGGAGGAACAGTCACCATCTTCCCTGTGTGGGGCCTTGCTCCCAAACAGCCAGCAGACAGGCGCCATCTTTCCTGTGTTGAGCCCGCCCCCACAGGCCAAATCTGAATCTGATTGGCTTGGTGAGTTCTGAGGCTCCACCCTACTGACTCAGCTGGTACCCAACTTGCTTATTGAGGCTTCATCAATGGCTGAACCTTACCGGAGCCAGCAGGTGGCAGCAAGCCTTGGAGTATCTCCCCTTTTTGCAGAGCTAACCCAGACCCAGTACTGGTGGTAATTGTTTTTGGTTCACAGAGTGGCTTCTCCCACACACCTCCAGATACAGTAGAGCAGCAACCATGGATGGATTGCTTTGTAGCTCCTACCAGGTACTCCCACGCCAGTAACAGGCAGTGGCTGACCTGGGCCTGCACCAGAGCCCCTCCCAAGAGGCCCCAGAACCAACATACTTAGAGGTTGGCTTCAGGCCACAGCAGAACACCACCCAATTAGCCCCACAAGCAGCACACACAAAGGGTGGTTTTAACAGGCACCAAAGCCCACTGGGGTGAATCGCAGCCCATAAGCTGTGGACCTGGCCAAACCCCACAGCCAATCAACCTGAGGTCAATCCCACCGACTGACATGCCAAGGGCAATCCTGTCTCAACTATAACAAAATGACACACACAATTCACACAAGGGACAGTCTTGGAGCACCTGAAGCAGGTGACCAGGGAGAATGTTCCAGGGGGCCCCACAGGACACCTACTACATAGAGCCACCTGGCCAAGACTTGGGGCATAGAAACAAACAGACAGGCAGACAAAATGAGGAAACAAAAAAATACATCCCAAATGAAAGAACAGGAGAAAACTCCAGAAAAAGAACTAAACAAAATAGAGGCAAGCAACCTACCAGAGACAGAGTTCAAGACAATGGTTATAAGGATGCTCAAGGAACTTAGTGAGAACTTCAACAGAGAGATAGCAAGCATATAAAAGGACATAGAAACCACAAAGAAGAACCAGTCAGAAGTAAAGAATAGAATAACTGAAATGAAGAATGCACTAGAAGGAATCACCAGCAGACTAGATGAAGCAGAGGATCAAATTAGTGATTTTGAAGACAAGGTAGCAGAAAACACCCAATCAGAACAGCAAAAAGAAAAAAGAAACAAAACAAAAAAAAAAGGAGGATAGTTTAAGAGACCTTTGGGACAACATCAAGCATAACAACATTCACATGATAGGGGTACAGAAGAAGAAAGGAGATATCAAGGGATTGAGAATCTATTTGAAGAAATGATTACTGAAAACTTTCCTAACCTGGTGACGGAAATACACATATAAGCCCAGGAAGTGCAGAGACTCCCAAACAAGAGGAACCCAAACAGGCCCACACCAAGACACATTGTAATTAGAATGGCAAAGTTTAAAGACAAAGAGAGAATCCTAAAAGCAGCAAGAGAAAAGCAGTTAGTTACATACTATCAGCTGATTTCTCAACAGAAACTTTGCAGGCCAGAAGGAATTGGCACAAAATGTTCAATGTGATGAAAAGCAAGGACTTACAACCAAGATTACTCTATCCAACGAGGCTGTCATTTAGAATCAAAGGACAGATAAAGAGCTTCCCAGACAAGAAAAACTAAAGGAGTTCATCACCACCAAACCACAATTACAGGGAATGTTAAAGGGACTTCTTTAAGATGGGGGGGGGGAGATAAAAAATATGAATAATAGAATGGCAATAATTACTTGTCTATCAACATTTGCTTTCAATGTAAGTAGATTAAATGCTCCAATCAAAAGATATAGGGTGGCTGAATGGATAAGAAAACAAAACCCGTACATGTGTTGCCTTCAGATTGAAAGACACACAGAGACTGAAAGTAAAGGGATGGAAAAAGATATTTCATGAAAATGGAAACAGAAAAAATCTGGAATAGCAACACTTATACCAGACAAAATAGACTTTAAAACAAAGGCTATAACAAGAGACAAAGAAGGACCCAGTAATCCCACTTCCTAGTATTTATCCGAAGAAACACAAAACGTTACTTCCAGGGGACATGTGCATCTGTATGTTCATTGCAGCATTGTTTACAGTGGCCAAGATGTGGAGGCAGCCTGGGTGTCCTTTGATGGAAGAATGGATAAAGAGAAGGTGGTACATATGTACAATGGAATATTGCTCGGCCATGGAAGGGAATGTGTTCTTGCCATGTGTGGCAGCATAGATAGACCTGGAGGGTATTGTGCTGAACGGAGTATATCAGATAGTGACAGACATATGCAATGTGATTTCACTTATATGTGGAATCTAAAGAACAAAATAAACAAACAAAACAGAAACAGAATCATAGATAGATACAGAGAACATTTTGTCGGTTGCAGATAGGAGGGGAGTTGGGAGTGGGTGAAAAAGGGGAAGGGATTGAGAAGTGCAAATTGGTTGTTACACAGTAGTCATGGGGATGTAGGGTATAACATAAGGATTATAGTTAATAATATTGTAATAACTACTTATGGTTTCAGATGGGTACTAGATTTATTGGGGTGATAAATGGGTGGGGGTTGGAGGGCAGGGTGAAAAAGGTGAAGAGATTAAGAAGTACAAATTAGTATGGTAGTTACAAAATAGTCATGGGGATGTAAATTAAAGCACAGGGAGTATAGTCAATAATATGGTAATAACTGTATAGTGCCAGGTGGGTACTAGACTAGTCAGGGGGATCATTTGTTAAATTACATAAATGTCTAACCACTATGCTGTACACCTGAAATTAAAACAAAATAATATTGAATGTTAACTGTAACTGAAAAATTAAAAAGGGTGGGGGGAAGGTGAAGGACAATAAGAGGTCCAAATTTCCAGGTATTAAACAAATATGTCATGGGGATGTAATGTACAGCATTGGGAATATAGTCAATAATATTGTGATAGTGTGGTATGGTGTCAGATGGTTGCTGGACTTATCATGGTGATCACGTCTTTTTTTTTTTTTTAATTTCTTTTATTGGGGAATGTTAAGGAACAGCGTGTTTCTCCAGGGTCCATCAGCTCCAAGTCGCTGTCCTTCAATCTAGTTGTAGAGGGCGCAGCTCACCTCCAAGTCCAGTTGCCGTTTTCAATCTTTATCTGCAGGGGACACAGCCCACCATCCCATGTGGGAATTGAACTGGCAACCTTGTTGAGAGTTTGCGCTCTAACCGACAGCCATCCAGCTGCCCCAGTGGTCACTTCTTTAGGTATACAAATGTTGAACGACTATTGTGTACACCTGAAACTAATACAATATTGTATGCTAACTATATTTTTAATAAAAATCTTTTTTAAAAAGAGATGTGTGATCTGCCCATGAAATAGAGTAGTTGCCCCATCGGAGCTCAGCCTTTTTCCTGTGCTGGCTGTGAGCCTGTCCTCATGCTGGGGTAGAGAGGCTCATTACTGCTCATAGTAACTAAGAAACAGGGCTGGGCCTAGGGGAGAGGGAGACAAAAGGCCCCGAGTGCTCCCACCAGATTGGATGTTGGAAAGTCTGACACTAGGGCATGTAGTCGAGTTGCCCAGCAGCCACTGGCTTTTTCCCGTGAAACTGCAGGGATAACGGAGGGCAGTCTGGTGGCCTGGAGCATCTCCCAGGCTTTGCCAACGGACAGAAGAGTCATGGGGGAGGTGGCCACAGAATGCCATGCGTGCAAAAGTCACAGACCCTCGTTTGCCTAGCCTCTGAATACCTAGTTTTGATGTTTTGTTGAATCTGGAGCTCTCTTAGAAGCACAATGAGAAAAACCTTTCAAGGCTTAGGCACTGCCCCTCCCTTTCATTCCTGCTTTCCACTTCTCTCTTCTTGGCCACCCTCACTGTTTGCGCTGATGAACTTCTGCCACTGGAGTTGGTGTGCCCTGCCTAAGTGGCATTTCAGCACAGATGTCCCCAGGTGCCTACCATCCTTGCCTAGATCAACATATCGGTGGCATATGGCACAAATAGCCTGTCGTTTGTGCTTTAAAAATATCTGCCAGGCTGCTGACTTCTTTGGCGTAATGCCGTGTGGCCCTGGTGCTTGAGGGAGGAGAGTAACAGTGTCTGAAAATTATTTAGAGTGACTTTTCTTGTATAAGAGCCAGAATCTGACGTCCTGCCTTTCCCCATTTCTCGCTCACTCTTTTTCCCCTAGTATGTGAGTTAGAGAAACAAGCACACATTCTGAGGCTCAGTGCCCAGCTGTTGGAGAACAGTTTTCGTTGTACTGGTTCCTGTTTTGGCCCCCCACCTTGCTCTTCTTCAATCAAGACAAGTACCTAGCTTGTGCTTTCCTAACCCTGTTGCATTTGATCCCTTTAAAAGCCTATGAGTAGGCATTAGCTCCATTTTGCAAACAAGAAAACAGAGGCTCAGAGGCTTTAAAATGTTGCCAGGGCATACTACAGAGAAATGACAGAATAACAATTCCAACCCAGGTCTATGTGGCCTCCACAGTCCAAATTCTTTTCGCTCTGTTAAGTCCATGCTTAGGCCGTGGTCTGAACTGTAGCCACATCTAAGCATCGCTGTGGAGGGGGAGAGTTTTTACTGCAGTTCAATGGGCAGAGCTCACAGTGGTCATGTCTCCATAGGCTCTGTCAGCAAGAGCTCCCGGATTCTTCTTGTACAAACTCCTCATCGCGCTCTTCTCTCGGTGTGTTTAATGGTGGGTCATTGTTTCTGTTTAGTTGCCCGATGAGTTTCTCGCTCCTAAATCCAAGTGATGAAGCAGATCCTGCTGTCCTTGGGATTATCCCTTGTTGATGAGCGGTGACCTCAGGACCGGAGACAGCTGACCTGCGGGCAGAGAGAGGGGGATGTTAAAGCTTCCTCCACTCAATTTGGATTGATGAACCGGAATAACTCTGGCAGCAGGGCTCATGGAATTAGCCTCAACCAGCAGTCTTTGTCAATTTTTGTGTTTGAGGTGGAGTGTTTTGGCAAAAGGTCACTTATACCGTCTCTTTTCTACTGTACATACTTGAAAAGCACTCTCTCTATTACCTGGGATAGCTCTCGCCACAACACCAAACAGTTAGCATTGAACAGACTGGACTGCATTCCCTGGCCCCTCTTTCCTGCCTTTATGCTCAACTTTGCAACGATCTTTCACTTAAAATGCCTCCCAGTTCTTTGTTCTGTCACCAAAATTCTGTACTTGCTCCAAGACCCTGCTCAATTTAATCAATTTATCTCCTCCAAGAAAACTCTAAATCCTTCTACCCCACTGATAGCTTCTTTATCCCAAATTCCTCACAATTAGAATAATAACAGCATTTCTTTAAAAGTATCTAATTGTTTACTTGAGTAAGTAATGTCATATAGCCCAACAATTAAATATATACAGAGTGTACAAATAATCGAAATATATATATAACTCTTCTTGTTCCAGCTCCCCGGTTCCTGAACCTTCCAGAGATATCTTAACATACATATGTGCTTTAAAAAAAAAAATCCATCAACAATATATGAGCATACTTGTTAACATGTATTAGTGATATAAGAGAGACTATGCTAAACATTTTATATGAATTACTTCATTGAATCCTCTCAACAACTTTACGAGATACGTACTTATTCATATTTTACAAATGAGGAAATGAAGGCTCGGAAAAGTTAAGTAACTTGCCCAGGATCACACACTCATAACGTGGTAGAACTGGGATTTGACCTCAGGCTGTCTGATGAGATTAAGGGTACTTAGAAAGAAAAGCAGCCCCCTGGTATGGCTGGGAATTAAATTCTGGCTAGGGAACTTGCTAGCTATGTGACTATTGGTAAAGCTTCCTAAACAATCTGAACCTCTGTTTCCTTATCTGTAAAATGGGAAGAGGCTCACTTCAGAGAGAGGTGGAGGTGTTGTGAGGATTAGGGGAAATAAAGAATGTACAGCACCTGGCACATAAGAGCATTCAGAAGTGACAGGTATTCTCAAGAACCATGTCTTTTTAATACACATTTTTTGGCTTCAACTGTCTTGTGCAGAGAAGGAAGGATATACCCATGCTATGCTTGGCATAATACAGAGCTAGCCTTTTGGATGGCAGGAAAATACCACCCAGAGGCCCCTGAAAGTAAATGCAAGGCAACAGGTCAAAGGGAAGAGCTGGTCACTTGTTGGCTGTTCAAAGAAACTTATGGAATAGTATGGGGGCTGCATTATAACCTTCAGTGTGGTCAACAAGCAGCAATAAAGTGTGGAAGAAAAGAAAGCCTGAGGAAACGCCCTTAGGGACTTTGCCTGGACCATTCTTCCCAGACATCCTCATGGAAACCCCTTATTCCAGTCACCTCCTCAGGGGTTTCTCCTGACTTGCAACCTGCCTCCACCCCCACTTTATTTAAAAATTTTCCCATAACACTTTTCACCATCTATCATATGATATAATGATCCTGCTTATTGCATTTGTTTCCATTGTCTGACTCCTCCAGAATGCAAGCTCCCTGAGGGCAGGGTTCTTTGTTTTTTTACTGATGCAGCCTAAGCATTTACAAAAGTGCTTGTTACATAGTAAGCACTCAATAAATATTTGTTGGTGGAATACATTTTTCAGATAAGGAAACTGAGGTGAAGTGACTTAGATTAGGTAACTTTGCTGGTTTACAGCAGAGTCAAGACTAGAACTCAGTTTTTCTGCCTCCCAAACTAGTTGTCTTTCCACTAAATTAATTTTCAGGATAGAGGAGCATCTATCTAGGATTAAGGAATGATTTGACTATTGACGAATCCAGACAAAACTGGAAACGAGTGCATATAGACAAAATAATTGAACCATAAAAATGACAGCAAGAAAAAATCCATAGATGTGGGTGGTTGTGTTGATTTTTTTCAAAATTTTAAGTACCTGAGACTCTGCTGTCAGTTTATCTAGTGAAATAAGATTCATGATCAATGTGTGGAGACGGAAATTTCAGACCTCATTATACACAAACTGAAGATGATGTCTTTGCTGTCACTGCGGCATTTGACACGCCAGTGAAAACAAAAGGAAATCTGTCTCAGACGCCCCTTTTAGCTTTGACAGATGTAGAAATGCATGAGTTTGGGGCATTAATTTTTGGTTAAATATTAAATGTGAGCATGACCGGAGATGCAGCTGGAGAAGCTACCCCCTAGCTCACAGTCCAGGGCTGAAGCCCCAGGGGTACACTGAATTTCAGCCCAGGACACCCTGCTCCTTCCCTACTTCCTTCTCTCCTCTCCAATGCAAAGGAGGCCCTCTGCCTTTTCCCAGGCTAATCTTCCACCTGGACTTTTGGTGACATTCACTCTCCCATCACCTATTCTCTCTTTACTGAATGTTAAATCTATCTTTTCCCTACAATGTACAGATATGCTCACATCTCCTCCATGCCAAAGCAAGATAAAGAAAACCTTCCAATAATCTCTTGAATCAGTTAACTAATTATTGTATCTACTAAGCTTTGGGGTAATTGGGTCCACAGACTTAATTCCTGGAACATACCTACTGTCATAAGTTTTAGTTTCAATTTCAAGATAAGGTGCCAATCCCCTCACCCCCACCCCGTTTTTTAAACCGCTATTGAAGTTGGGAAACCCAGGTTTGAGCAGATTTACTTTCAGTAAAATTTTTCTAGCATCAAGTTTCCTGCAATATTTTGCAGGGAAGCCTGTCTCTGGTGCCTGTCGCTCTGTGCCCCAGGGTAGATCCTTGGCCCCAATACTAGGAAGCCTGGGAAGGCGGGGGAGCAGAGGTGGGCCTCGGTTATCTGCAGCAGGCCTAGAACTCAGCCTTGCATGGGTCCACACTGGTGTTGTTGAAAGAGGACAGCATTTGGTGCTAGATGGTCCTAGGTTCTAAATCCATGCAATAGCTGCATGATATTGGGCAAATTGCTCAGGTTTTCTGACCCTGTTTCCTCACCTGTATTATGGGGCTACTCATCTTACAGTACTGGCCTATCATTATAAGGCTTACAGAAGATAATCTATGTAAAGTAGCTACCAGTGTTAGTTTCCAACTGAGGATGTCACGCCAACCATGAGGTCCACTTTCTATTAACGTAAAAAGAATTACAAATTTTTAAAAAAAATCATTAAAAAATGAGAAGAAGCAATGCTCAGGTTTCACAGTTTCCCTCTTTAGTTTCTTCTTCAGATCCTTTACCTTCTCGTTTTACTCCTCTACATGTGCCATTCCTTTTTTTATATACCTTTGCTTGACATGATAAATAGGTTTCATTTTCAGTATCATTTCCAGTGAACTGCTTGGAACCTTAAGAAGAAATCTGATACTGAATCCAGGCTCATCACAAAATGGTGCCATGATCAACTGGTAATGTCTGCTTGGGAAAGGTGGGTGGCATCATTATTGCCCATTTTTTATCAACTGCTATGTTTTTTTCCTAAACACACTCATTGTATTCTCACTTTCCACTTCCTAAAATTGTCACCTTTCTAGAAACACAGAGACTGAGTACAATCCAGGGTTCATATATCCCCAATGATTTGTTTTCAGCTCTTTCTATGTTAAATACGGTGCTGGGTAGTTGAAGTTCAGAGAGGTTAAGCTATTTGGCCTCAGTCACACAGCTAGTATGTATGAGAACCAAGGCTGAAAATCAGATCTCTCTGACCTAGAGCTCTTTCCTTAACAGGCTCTCTCCTCTTCAAGGGCAACAATTTCTCAAAGGAAGTCTGGATCATAGCAACCCAGGGCTAATTCCAGGGGTAGGGATGGAGCACCCTTTCCTACCACCTACAGGACACTAACAACTCATACCGGGAGGGGCTCAAGCACGGAGCTTCATCAGCCCAGAAGGTATAGAGCACAGCAGTCAAGGAGCAGAGCTTTGTATATAGACAGACCAGGTCAGAATCCACTTACAAACTGGATAATCTGAAGCAAGTGATTCAATCTTCCTCTTAGTCAATTTCCCTGTAAATTAGGAATAAAATGAACACGACCAACTTCACAGGGTTGTGTGGGGATCCGGGGGAGATAAGGTTTATAAAGAGCTCGGTACAAGGTACAGAACATAAGTCCTCAATACACACCAGTCCTAATTCATCCTAAAGAGAGAGCTGGAAGCTCGGCTCTTCACCTGCACATGGGGAATGTCTGCTAGAATACATAACCGAGGAAAAACACATCTGGAAGACATACAGGCCGATGCAGTAAAACAAGCAAATGAAACATTTGCATATGCTTATTCTTTTCACTTGACCAGGGAAATTCAGGCAATTAATATTTAGGAAGGAATCTGAAGCAAATAGGATGGAGTTTAGCTTTCACTCATATTAATGCCATGTGACCCCACAGCCTCCAGAGCCATTTTAGTTGTGCTAAGACCATGCCCAGAGTGCCTCATTAAAACTTTCTTAACAAGAACGCTATCACCCATGAAATCTGTTTTCTTCTTCCTTCCTGTGACATCACCGCAGTTGCTTCCGAAACACCACTGAAGTATAATTAAGAATGTTCCTTCCTCAGTTTCCTACATTGTTGTATACCTTCATGATATTCCACCATGCTGAGAATTCACTGGATGGGAACACCCGCCCCTTGCCCCAGGCTTTATTTGTGTATTCCATTTCCTCCTTCCTCAGAGGCAGCCACAGAAACTTTCTAGAAAGTAGAATTAGTTTGAAAGCCATCAAGCTTCCCTCCAGCACTCTGACCTCCCTAATGTCATTTTAATGTGGATTGTTTTAGCGTGGGTGCCTCTGTCCAAGAAACCAGAAGAGAAATATTTCTTTTTGAAGAGAATTGGAATCAATTGACCTAAAAGCCTTAGTCTTAGAAGAACTGAGAGATAGTGATATGGGGACTACACAGCCACGCAGTGACTTAGTAATTCAAGAGGATTTTTTCTCTTCTAACTGGCATATCAGTTGTCACAGGCTTTCTGCATTGTGACATCTTGTTTTCTTAGTAAAATAAACATTTTTTTCATTTGGAATTCTCATTTCCCTGTTATTGGTGACAGTGCTATCAGAGCCTCCTTCACAATCATACCCCTATATCTGTATTGATTTTTAGTGCATTGTCCTGACTGCAAGCCACCAAGAAAGTCGGAATCTGCGCCAAGTCTGTCTCCAGGGTACTTGTGAAAATACACTTAGCCTGCCCTACTTCTTCGCTACCTGTCTCTGATATGGGTCTCTCTTCTAGCAAGCTTTGTGTAAGGCAAAGATTCTTTCTGGGGGGTATTCTCTGCATTAAAAAAGAAAGAAAAAGTGTATTATCAGTGAGTATCAATTATAATGAGGCATTCTTAGTGGGGCTTGATAATGTCAGAACCAGGGAACTGTGGCCTCTGTGCTGAGATCCTGGCAGTTGCATTTTATTAACCGGAGTCAGGGTGCTAAGCTGATTTTCAGACTTGATTGACAGAATCCTTTCAGCGTAAACCCTGGAAAACTATAAGGAGGAAAGAATCTCATGCCTATAATAGTTTTAATGTAGAAATGCATTTGATCAGCAGCGTGCTGAGCTCATATTATTTTCAGAGTGAGTGGCAATGTGGTTCCAGTGTCATTTACCACAACCAATTATGGTACATCCTGACAACATTTAACACAGAATTGGATTAATAAAAATGCACTCTCAAAATTGTGTTCTGGGAGGTAAAATACCAGAATTTTCAGTGGATTTCATTTCACCTCTCTTTTATTATAAGGAGGAAAAGGAGGAAGGGGGAAAGGAGAGGAGACAAACACTTTTAGGGTCAACAGGTTGAAAGAAATCATTAAAAGCAGGATATAACTGCAGTTCGATAACGCATCCTTTTTTTTTTTTTTCAGTATGCTTTTCCATTGCTGCAAATCTTTTCCTATATAGAACAGTGGGACAGTCTTCCTTTAAGCACCAGATTCACTTCCCCAAATCAGAGAATGCGTTTCTCAGCCCTCCTCACCATTCTTAACCTCCACAGAAGGCACTAGTTCTAATGACTAAAAATTCCTATGCTATGGACACCAGCCATAAAGGCATTGTTGTGTTCAGAAGGTTCTACTCTAGTGACAAGATTGAATGATCTGTGGACCAACAGAGAGATGTCTTCTAGATAATTCACATCTTAAACGGATCAAAGAGCCATTGCTATCTTCTGAATTAACCAGCCACAAATTTCACTGAGATGGTACACTTGAAATACCTGTCCAGGAAATCAAATACTTTTCCTTTTCTGTATTTAAATAGCTTTACTCATTTATTAGAATAGTAAAGTAATACATGTTCATTGCAAAAAAAAATCAGGAACTCTAAAGGAAAGTAATGAAAAATAAGGATATCATCCAGGATAAACATTGTTGATATTCTGGCATCACCCACACACATATTTAGAAACAAAAATTTTATCAGATAATATACACTGTAGTGTAATCTGCTTTTTGTCATTCAGCAATATGGTGTGAACATTTTCCATGTCAATAAATATAGATCAATACCACATCTTCAAAGCGGCAGAATATTACTGTATCATCATTACTTTAATTAATCCTCTTCTGGTAAACATTTAGCCTCCCCTCCTTTCACTCCTCTTTTAAATAATATTGCAACAATATCCCTGTACATCGATGATCCTCAAACTTGAATGTGACCAAGAATCATCTGGGTTATTTTAAATATATAGATGCATAGGCCCCACATCTAGAGATTCTGCTTCAGTAAGAAAGGCATAAAATCCAGCCATCTGCCCTTTACCAAGCACTACAGGTGATATCGAGGCTGGTAGTTCTCGAACCACACTTTGAGAAATATACCTCTTTGCAACCTTGTCTGTTGATTTCCTTAGGATAAAGCTCTAGAAGTGAGGCTGTTATTTTGGCAAAGGCTACGTCATGCAGTGTTTCAACAATCTACCTCATTTGTAGTTATCTTATTGATTAAAAAAAAAAGGGCAATGAAGGTAAGTGTATGCTCTAAGGTAGGAAGTATGTCTGAGGTCCCGGTGAATAGAATGTCTGTCCAAGAGGCCTGAGAATCAGCCCTTCAGCTGCCTGTGAGATGTGTAACTCCTCCTCAAGCAACCCCTTGGTTCTTCCACGGGAGCCTGGCAGTGAGGATTGTTGAGGAGGAATGGGGAGAAGACACAAGGTAAGAGTGAGTTCAACATCTTGGCTGGAGAAGTTGGTTCCTGAAAGGGGAAGGTGACCGCCACTGCTATTTGCACAGGACACTGTGTAACAAGGGGTTACCAAACATGATAGCTCCACCTCCAAACTCCACTTACATGCAATCCACATTCGACTAGTGTTCTGTTTCCACCCCAGGTTTTCCAGGAGTTGGAGAGATGAGAATCAGGAAGAATACAGGTATTTCTCCATTTTCAGGATATGAATGTACTTAAGGGTACACACTCACATGACAAAGGCAGACACATATTCCCCTGCTCATAATCTCCAAACTCCAGAAGGAGAAGATTTCCAACTACAAGCTTCACATAAAGAACAATTTTGCGCTAGGCCACAAACTATGGAAATTGAAAAGTAGGTATCCAATTTGAATCATGTAAGGAAAAATATGCTATTTTCTATTTTTTGGGGGTAAATGTTACTGCACTATGATATACATACAGGAAAGTGTTCAAATACAAGTTTACGAACTCGACACATTTTCACAAAATGAACACACTGGTAAAAGCAGCTAACAAATCAAGGAACAGAGGGATACCTGAAACCCAGACATTCCAGGGTACCTGCCTGCAGTCATTATGTACCCCAAAGGTAAGCCACCATCCTGATTTCTAACAGTTTTAATTGGTTTGCCCTGTTGTTGAGCATTACACAAATACAATCAGATAATATATGTACTCTTTCAGACTATTTTTGACTAAATTGTATAGCTCATTAGTTTAACTTTTCATGTCACGTGCAGACATGTCTCAATAGTGAAGCACAGATATCCTCCGAAAAGAAATTTTGAAGTATATACTTTAAATAAATCAGTGTCCATTTGTGCCATTGAAATTGGATGTCTTCATCTAAGCTGAGCCCAGCTGAATCTCTGGGGCGCTTGTATCTGTCCAAAGTAATAAGGATCCTAACAGGCTACTCCCAGTGTGCACAACAGACAACTTGAGAGGCAATATAATGCTATGGGGAAAAGATTAGTTTTGGAACCACACAGAACTGAGTTCAAATACAGTCATCTCCACTTACCGGCCATGTTATCCTCATGAAGTCACATGATCTCTCTGGTGCTCAGTTACCTCTACACCTGTAAAATGGGAGAAATATCTCATTGGGTAGTTGAGAAAATTAAATAAAATCACAAATGTAAAGCACTTGGCATATAACTGGTGCTCTATAAATGTTCATTCTCTTTCTCTCTTCAGAGACCAAATCTTGATTATCCATCAAATACACACAACCTAAATATATTTTTTTCTTTTTTTAAATAAATATATTTTCAATGACAACTAATTGAGCTACTAACTAGCAAGCACAAAATTATTTGGAAACCAGGTTTGCCATCCAAGGGAATTTAAAATTGTTGAAGTAGTCTTTTTTCAGAACTGAGAAATGTCACTGTTCATTCTTTAGAAATCCATATGGCTTCATGTTCCTCACATTTCCCACTATGCTGGCCTAGCTATTTATTTATTAATGATTTCCATCCTGAAACCATTGTTATCTCAGCTTCCTGTGATGGCCTAAGAGCACACAAAATCATCATTTTCCAGCAAAACTACAAAGCATCAAGTGCCCGTGCTTTCTATGACATTATCATTTTATGAATGGCCATTATGCCAACCCATCTATGATGGCCTTTTCAGTTAGACATGTGCACGACTGTGTAACAATCGGATGGTTTCTGCATTTTCACCAGGATACATATTAAAATCCCTGACAGATTGCTAATGAGCTGGTGTTGGAATTACAGAGTAGTCTGTTATCGTTTGTCCATTCACAGTTTCCTCACCAGCCCATCTGTGCTCAGAACAGAGCCACCATGGAGCATGCAGGCTGGGACAGTTTCTCCATTTACACCTTTTGCCTTCAGAGGCCTCTGGGAAAGCGTGTCCCTAATTAAAGATTTTAACAAACATATTGCCAGTTTTCTAACACTGTTATTAAACTGTTCTCTTTTCTTAGAAAAGGTGCTGTTTGTCAGCAGTTTGTAGATTTAGATATTTAGTATGTGTTTCTGTAGCCCTGCAAAATATTTGTGGTTTTAGAATAATTCAATTAGTATGTTATGCATGTATGTACTTGCAAGCACCATAAACACACATGGCACCCATGTTAACAAAATCCTGTATAATTGTTCAGACTCACAAGGACAAAGAAACACGGTGTATTTTTGTGGACACACAGACATCTCTACAGAACAGGGTGGAACTGAATACTCTCTATGGTGGGGACTGTTAAAACAAAGTGATCAGATTGAGATCATGGCTCAGATAATTTGGGGCAAGGACACAGCATCTTTTACCTGATGTGTTTGTATAATTAAGGTACATTGAAAAAGAATCTGATTTCCCTGGTAGAATATCCCTAGCTGGGAGGACAATTATTCTAAAGGTTTTACTTTAGAGCAGTGGTTCTCCATCAGGGTGGCTGAGGTTGGGGCTGGGTAGGGAAGGTGAGGCATGGAGTCAACTGGGAAGCTTCGGCAAAATACCCTCTCGCAACACCACCATCAAATGTGGACACTGCCGCTTGCACCCAGCTGAGAATCGCTGCTCTAGAGCTCTGAGGGAACAAGAGAGATGCCAGAAGGGCTGAGAGCTTGCGGCCCCAGGAAAAGGCTCTCAGATCATTAGTCTTGGAAATGGGTCCATTTTCACTCTGCTCTTAAATTTTGATGTAGATTTGGATACTTTGATTTAATCCTTGAATTACATACAAGTGAGTTTGAGGAAGATGCCACAAAGCATAAGGCAAGGTCCACGTCCTGAAAGAATCTGCGCACTAGAGAGCTAATATATATACTGGAGGTGCCAAAAAAATGTATACACATGACTTGTATTCATCTTTTGTTATCAGTATATATTGAGTACTACAATTTTAATACAGTTTTCTCCTTTCTTAAAATGTGTATACATATTTTTTGCACCCCCAGTATATATACCATACGCGCTACCTAACACCACAAGGTAGCCAATGCTCAGAAACAGACGATTGGCACAGATGCAGGGGCATTCAGAGACCAGAGACATCCCCCCTGGAAAGAATGAATTAGGGAGGTGTAGGACCCAGTGCTTGAGAGAGGGGAGAAGACACTGCGAGCTGGGGAGAGAGTGGGAAAGCGCAGTCATATTTGGGGAATCTTGAACAGACTGCTTGGCTAGAGCAGAATTTTGCAGTGGGACACTGAGAAAGCAAGGTTTCAAGGATAAAGGGCTACTCTGTCAAGGCTAAGACCTGTACTTTATTTATTTATTTATTTTCTAGTTAGGTATTTAGTTATTTTCCCCTTTTAAATGGACTTTATCTTTAGAGCAGTTTTAAGTTCACAGCAAATTTGAGCAGGAAGTACAGAGAGTGCGCGTATACTCCTTGTCCCCCGACACACACAGCCCCCACCCCACCCCACCCACGCCACTATCCACTTCTCTCACCTGAGTGGTACGTTTGTTACAGTTGATGAACCTACCACATTATAATGTCAATGGATGAACCTACACTGACACGTCATTATCGCCCCAAGTCCATAGTTTACATTAAGGTTCATCCTTAGTATTGTATATTTTATGGGTTTCGACAAATGCGTAACGACATGGATCCACCATTATAGCAATACGCGGAGTAGTTTCACTGCCCCAAAAATCCTCTGTGCTTCACTTATTCATCCCTCCCTCCCATCCAATACCTGGCAACCACTGATCTTTTTATCACTGTCTTCAAAGTTTTGTCTTTTCCAGAATGTCATATAGTTGGAATCATATAGCATAAAAGCCTTTTCAGTTTGGCTTACTTCATTTAGTAATATTAGGTTAGTGATATTTCAGGTTATTTAAGATTACTCTATGTCTCTTCACTGCTTGATAACTCATTTATTTTTAATGCTGAATGATATTCCATTGTCTGGACATACCATGGTTTATTTATCCATTAACCAATGAAGGACATTTTGGTTACTCCCAAGTTTTGGCAATTACGAATAAAGCTGCTATAAATACCCATGAGCAGATTTTCGTGTGGACATAAGTTTTCAATTCCTTAGGATAAATACCAACAAGGGTGTTTGTTGGATTGTATGATATGAGTATCCTTAGTTTTATAAAAAAAATTGCCAAACTATCTTCCAAACTAGCTGCACCATTTTGCATTCCCACGAGCAATGAATGAGAGCTCCTGTTGCGCCACATCCTCTCCAGCACAGGGTGTTATCAGTGTTCTGGATTTTGGCCGTTCTAATCGGTGTGTAGTGGTATCACATTGTTGTTTTAATTTGCATTTCCCTAATGATATGTGATGTGGAGAATCTTTTCATGTAGTTATTTTCTATCTTTGTCTTCTTTGGTGAGATATTGTTCAAGTCTTTTGTCCATTTTTAAATTGGGTTGTTTGAAAAAAATTAAGTTGTATGTTTTCTTATTGTTGAATTTTATGAATTCTTTACATATTTTGGATAACAATCCTTTATCAATTATGTCTATTGCAAATATTTTCTCCCAGTGTGAGGCTTGTCTTTCATTCTCTTGAAATTGTGTTTCATAGAGCAAAAGTTTTAGATTTTTTTTTTAAATTTCAATGAAATCCAGCTTATCAATTATTTTTTTCATGTATCATGCCTTTGGTGTCGTATCAAAAGAGTCATTACCAAATCCCAGATCACCTAGATTGTCTCCTACGTTATCTTCTGGGAGTTTTATAGTTTTGAGTTTTACATTTAGATCTATGATCGAATTTGAATGTGTGTGTGTGTGTGTGTGTGTGTGTGTGTGTGTGTGAGAGAGAGAGAGAGAGAGAGAGAGAGAGACAGGGGTAATGTCTGTATCTAGATTATTATTACCTTTTTTTGCATGTGAATATACAGTTGTCCAGCACTATTTGTTGAAAAAACGATTTCTCTATTGTATCGCCTTAAATCCTTTGCTAAAGATCTGTTGACTATATATGGTTTGCATCTATTTCTGAGCTCTCTATGTTGTTCCATTGATTTATTTGTCTATTTTTCACCAGTACCACCCTGTCTTGATTACTGTAGCTTTACCATAAGTCTTGAAGTCTGTCAGTCCTCCAACTTCATTCTTCTCCTTTAATATTGTGATAGCTACCTTGTATCCTTTGCCTCTCCATATCAACTTTAGAATCAGTTTATCAATACCCACAAGATAACTTGCTAGGATTTTTACTGGGATTGTGTTGAGTCTACAGATCAAGTTGAAAAGAACTGACATCTTGACAATACTGAATCTTCCTATCCATGAACATGGAATATTTGTCCATTTATTGAGTTCTTCTTTGATATCTTTCTTCACAGTTTTGTAGTTTTCCTCATATAGATCTTGTACATATTTTGATAGATTTATACTAAGTATTTCATTTCATTTTTGGAGGTGCTATTAATGTAAATAATATTGTATTTTTAATTTCAAATTCCATTTGTTCATTGCTGCTATCTAGAAAAGTGATTAACTTTTATATATTAACCTTATATCCTGCAACCTTGCTATAAGCACTTAGTAGTTCCAGGAGGTTTTCTGTCAATTCTTTCAGAATTTCTATATAGATGATCACGTTTTCTGCAAACAAAGAGTTTTATTTCTTCCTTCCCAAACTGTATAATTTTTATTTCCTTCTCTTGTCTTGTTGCATCAGCTAGGACTTTCAGTACCATGTTGAGAAGGAGTGATGAGAGGAAACATCCTTGCCTTGTTCCTCATCTTCACAGGAAAGCTTCAAGTTTCTCATTGTTAAGTATGATGTTAGCTGTATGTTTTTTGTAAATGTTCTTTATCCAGTTGAGGAAACTCCCTTTATTCTTATTTTCTGAAAGTTTTTAATCATGATAGAATGTTGGATTTTATCACATACTTTTGCTGCATCTATTCATACGATCATGTAATTTTTCTTATTTAGTCTACTGATGTGATGGATTAGTTGATGTTTGAATGTTGAGACAGCCTTATATACCTGCGATAAATCCCACTGGGTCATGCCGTATAATTCTTTTTATACATTGTTGAATTTGATTTGCTAATATTTTGCTGAGGATTTTTTTCATCTGTGTTCATGAGTGATGTTGGCCTGTAGTTTTCTTATTATGTTTTTGTCTGGTTTTGGTATTAGGGTAACACTGGCCTCCTAGAGTGAGTTTGGAAGTATTCCCTCTACTTCTACCTTGTGAGAGAGATTGTAGAGAATTGGTATAATTTCTTTAAATGTTTGATAGAATTCACCACTGAACCCATCTGGGCCTAGTTCCTTCTGTTTTGGAAGGTTATTCGTTGTTGATACAATTTCTCTAACCAATATATGCCAATTCAAATGGTCTATTTCTTCTTGTGTGAGTTTTGGCAGATTGTGTCTTTTAAGACATTAGTCCATTTCATCTAGGTTATTAAATTTATGGGCAAAGAGCTGTTCATAGTGTTTCTTTATTACCCTTTTTATGTCCATGGGATATGTAGTGATGTCCCCTCTTTCATTTCTAATATTAGTAATTTGTGTCTTTTCTCTTTTTTTTCTTAGTCAATCTGCTAGAGGTTTGTTGATGGTTTTGATCATTTCAGAGAACCAGCTTTTGGTTTTGTTGATTTTCTGTTTCAATTTCATTGATTTCTGATCTAATTTTTCTATTTCTTTTCTTCTGCCTACTTTGGATTTAATTTGCTCTTCTTCTAGTGTCTTAAGTTGGAAGTTTAGGTTATTGTTTTTAAATCATTCTTCTTTTCTAACCTGTGCACTCAATGCCATATATTTCCCTCTTAGCATTGCTTTCGCTGCATCTCACAAATTTTGATAAGTTGTATTTCCATTTTCACTTAGTTCAAAATATTTTTAAATTTCTCTTGGGATTTCTTCTTTAACTCGTGTGTTATTTTAAAGTGTCCTACGTAATCTCCAAGTATTTTGTGATTTTTCCAGCTACCTGTTATTGATTTTTAGTTTAGTTGCATTATAGTCTGAGAGGATACAAGGTTGGACAATTAAGTTTGTGAACTTGTTGCAATGATGTTGTTAACCTTTTTTGATATCAGAGGGATTATTCATTATGAATTTGTACCAACTGGACAAACAGTTAACCAAGTTTACTATTTGGAAGTGCTGAAAAGGCTGTGTAAAAATGTTAGACGAGGGGCTGGCCCAGTGGTTCAGGCAGTTAGAGCTCCACGCTCCTAACTCCGAAGGCTGCCAGTTTGATTCCCACATGGGCCAGTGGGCTCTCAACCACAAGGTTGCCAGTTCAACTCCTCGAGTCCCGCAAGGGATGGTGGGCTCCGCCCCCTGCAACTAAGTTTGAACACGGCACCTTGAGCTGAGCTGCATCCCTGATGGCTCAGTTGGTTGGAGCACAGGCTCTCAACCACAAGGTTGCGAGTTCGATTCCTCGAGTCCCACAAGGGATGGTGGACTGCACCCCCTGCAACTAAGATTGAACACAGCACCTTGAGCTGAGCTGCCACTAAGCTCCCAGATGGCTCAGTTGGTTGGAGCACGTCCTCTCAACCACAAGGTTGCCGGTTCAACTCCAGCAAGGGATGGTGGGCTGTGCCCCCTGCAACTAGCAATGGCAACTGGATCTGGAGCTGAGCTGCGCCCTCCACAATTAAGACTGAAAGGACAACTTGAAGCTGAACAGCATCCTCCACAACTAAGATTGAAAGGACAACAACTTGACTTGGGAAAAAAAAAAGTCCTGGAAGTACACACTGTTCCCTAATAAAGTCCTGCTCCCCTTCCCCAATAAAATCTTTAAAAAAAAAAAAAAAAGTTAGATGACTTGAACTGTTAGCCAGCAATTCATGGCTCTTGCATCACGACAATGCACCAGCTCACACGGCACTGTCTGAGAGAGAGTTTTTAGCCAGTGAACAAATAACTATATTGGAACACCCTCCCTACTCACCTGATCTGGCCCCCAATGACTTCTTTCTTTACCTGAAAATAAAGGAAATATTGAAAGGAAGACATTTTGATGACATTCAGGACATCAAGGGTAATACGACGACAGCTCTGGTGGCCATTCCAGAAAAAGAGTTCCAAAATTGCTTTGAAAGGTGGACTAGGTGCTGGCATCAGTGCATAGCTTCCCAAGGGGAGTACTTCGAAGGTGACCATAATGATATTCAGCAATGAGGTACGCAGCCCGTTTTCTAGGATGAGTTTGGAACTTCATTGTCTGACCTCGTACATTGTATGATTTCTAGTCTTTTTAATTTTTAAGGTGTGTTTTATTTTGCAGAATGGAAGCTGATCTTGGTGTATGTTCTATTTGAACTTGGAAAGAATGTGTATTCTGTTGTTGTTGGATGAACTATTCTATAGATGTCAATCATATTCAGTTGATTGATCGTATTGTTGAGTTCAACTATGTCCTTACTGAATTTATGCCTGCTGGGTCTGTCCACTTCTGACAGAGGAATGTTAAAGTCTCACCTACAATAGTGGATTGATTGATTTTACCTTGTAATTCTATCAGTTTTTGCTTTACACATTTTGATGCTCTGTTGCTAGGCATATACAAATTAAGGGTTGCATGTCTTGTTAGAGTATTGACTCCTTTATCATTATGTAATGCCCATCTTTATCACTATAATTTTCCTTGCTCTGAAGTTTGCTCTGTGTGAAGTTAATATAGCCACTCCTTTTTTTAAAATTTAATGTTAACATGATATATCTTTTTCCATATCTTTACTTCAAATTTATTTATATTTAAAGTGGGTTTCTTGTAGATGGCATATATTGGGACTTGTTTCTTGAATCACTCTGACAATCTCTGCTTTTAATAAGTGTATTTAGACTACTGATGCTTAAAGTGATTACTGGTATAGTTGAATTAATCTCTACCATATTTGTTACTGTTTTCTATCGTTGCCCTTGTTCTTTGCTCTTATATTTGTCTTCCACTCTTTTACTGCTTTTGTGATTTTAGTTGAAATTTTTATGATTCCGTTGTATCTCCTTTCTTAACATATCAGTTATACTTCTTTTTAAAAACTTTTTAAGTGGTTGGCTGGAATTGGCAATATATATTTACAACTAATCCAGATCCACTTTTAAATAACACTATACATTTTCATAAACTATATACTTAGTTTCTCTCTCCCATCTCTCATATCATTGCTGTCATTCATTATATATATATATATATATATATATATATATATATATATATACACACATATATATATATTCAAATACATTGTTGCTGTTCTTATTTTGAACAAACTGTTGTCAGTTAGATTAATTAAGAATAAGAAAAATAAACTTTTTATTTACCTTCACTTATTTCTTCTCTAATACTCTTCATTTCTTTAGATTCAAGGTATTGACCTAGTATGTGAATTTCCTTCCCTCTAAATAACTTCTTTTAACATTTCTAGCAAGACAGGTCTACTGGCAACAAATTCCTTCAGTGTTTGTCTGAGATGGTCGTTACTCTTGCTTCCCTTTTGAAGGATAATTTCACAAGCACTAGATTGGTGGGGTTTTCTCTCTCTCTCAACATTCCAGTCTCTTCTTGCTTGCTTGGTTTTCGAGAAGTCAGATGTAATTTTTTACTGCTCCTCTATAGGTAAGATGTTTTTCCCCCTTTGCCTTCTTTCAAGATTTTTATTTATCTTTAATTTTCTGCAGTTTGAATATACTATGCCTAAGTGTAGTTTTTCTTTTACACTTATTCTCTTTAGTGTTCGCTGAGCTTCCTGATGGTATAGTTTGATGTCTAACATTAATTTGAGGAAATTCTCAGTCATTATTGCTTGAAACAATTCTTCTGTTCCTTCCTTACTCGTTTTCTTTTCCTTTTAGTATTCTTATTATGCCTTTTGTAGTTTTCCCACAGTTCTTAGATATTCTGTTCCATTTTTTTCTGTCTTTTTTCTTTTGCTTTTAGTTTTGAAAGTTTCATTTGACATACCCCCAAACTCAGAGATTATTTCTTCAGTCATGTCCAGTCTCCTAATAAGCCCATCAAAGACATTCTTCACTTCTGATACAGTGTTTTTGAACTCTAACATTTCTCTTTTTATTCTTAGCATTTTCATGTCTTTTCTCACATTATCCATCTGTTCTTGCATGTTGTCTACGTTTTTCATTAGAGTCCTCAGTATATTAGTCACAGGTGTTTTAAATTCACAGTCTTATCATTCCAACATCCCAGCCATATCTGAGTCTCATTCTAATGCCTGCCCTGTCTCTTCAAACTGTTTTTGTTTTTTCATTTATAGTGCCTTGCAAATTTTTGGTGAAATCTGAACTGATGTGCTGAGGAAGAGAAACTGTAGTAGATAGGCCTTTAGCTATGTTGTGCTAAGGTGCAGGGGAGGGGAAGCATCCTGTAGTCCTATGATTAGGTCTCAGTCTTTTAGGGAGCTTGTGTCCCTAAGCTGTGAGCTTTACAAACGCCTCTCAGTCCCCCCCCCCCCCCCATCTGTGGTGGGATAGGACAGCTGGAGAGGCTGGAGTTGGGTATTGCCCTTCCCTCAGGTTGGTTAGGCTCTGTCAAAACCCCAGTAGGTTAGGCTCTGGGAAACAGTTTCTCTTATGGGCAGGCCTTGTTAAGGAGAACAGAATGCTCTGTGTATTTCAATATGGCCACTTTCCCCCCTCCCCCTGTCGAAGCACAAGGGAAATTTTAATTTTTCTACAGTTTTCTCTGTGACAACCTGACAGAGCTCCAGCAGGTAAAACTCCCAAAAGTATAAGCTTTCAGCAATTTGTCAATTACAGTTCAAATTTTCCTATTCCAGCACTGGTTTCCACTCATAAGCTTCTGCTCAGGTAAATTGTGATTCTCTGTATCTGCTCATCTGTTTCTCCAATTTTGGAGACTGTGGTTTGCCCTGTGACCTCATTTCTCTGATGGATCTAAGAAGAATTATTGATTTCTTAGCTTTTTTGTTGTTGCTCAGCTTTTCACTTGTTGTTTGGACAAAGTCGGGACTTCCGTGCTCCTTACATGCTGGACTGGAATCCAAACGTCTGTACTTTATCTTTTAGGTGGCATGGAGTTATTGAAAAAGAATGGGTATGTTGATTAACTGGTTGGTAGGTTGGTTTTTAACAAGATCATCAAAAGTTATTGTGTAATGCATTTTGGAGGCTCGGCGGCTGGGCAGCTTTGCTATCTTCGCTGGCTGTAATCTGATTGAAGGTGACCAAGGCTGGGACAACTGGGGTGACCTGGACCTGCTCAATGGGTTTTTAATTCTCTGGAAGGCTGACCTGGACGTTTTTCATCATGGCCATGGCAGAAAACAAGAGTGCAAACAAAAATGTGCAACCATTTCTTTAAGATTCGGCTTGTATCACATCTGCTGTCATCCCATTCACCAGAGCAAGTCCCATCGTTGAGCTCAGCCTCAAGGAACAGGGAAATGGATTCCGCCTCTTGATAAAAAGAACTGCAAAGTCACATGGTAAAGGACGAGGACACAGGAAGTGGTGAAGAATTTCGGCCATAAATGCAATCAGTTTACAACACCTGGATTCAAATCCCAGCTCTCCACGTGACCACGAGTAAAGCACCTGACAACTGGCATAGAGAGTACTTACCTCCTGGCATGGTTGTTTGCATTAAATCAAATGACCCATGTAAAACACTTAGAATGTCCATCCCATGTAAGTAAATAAATAAGAAGGCACTGTGCTGCCTGCATTGTGGTGACAGAGAGATGAGTTGGGATACATATGGTCATTGGGGGTTGTGGGTCCGTACTAGGGTGATATTGAAGGAAGTGAAAAGGCCCAGTCATATTTGGGAGGGACAATAAAGGATGAATCTTTAGGAACAGGTGTCCATAGGGCAGTGTCAATGCCATTGACAGAATCAGGAAGGTTGCTGTCTTGGGCACAGACGGCTCCTCTCCACCTGTATCTCTAGCCTAGTCTCTGGGAGTTTCAGGAAAGGGATGTGGAGACAGTATTCAGTGGCTTTGCTCAGCATGGCACAAAAATCGGTATTTAACAATCAACTAAACAGTAGTTTTCATTTGGAAAACCTGCTATTATTTTCCATTAAGAAATGGAGACGTCCTATTAGGGATGATCACTCTGAAAAACACTTGGAAAGAAGACTCCCCATTCGTCTGATTTCCAAGAGAGACAGACATTCATTCAGGACTGTGTGTCACACTTGACCACAGCCCAAGGGGAGTGGGATTGTCCTTACATTCACAATAGAACCTGCGTTTCCAGATGCCAGAGGTCACGGCAACAGAGGATTTTTTTTTTTTTTTACCCAATATCATGGCTTTAGTTTCTATAATAACTTTTAGTCTAACGAGTGTTCACTGCACTAGAATAATTCCAAGTGCTAACTCCAAGGAAGACGCTCATAGCCTATTAGCTGAAGCAATTGCCAGCCAAACAAAATATTTCCCATGTAAAATGATTTAGTGCAGCATGACTGGGATAAATAATGAAGGCATTTGTTTATGCTTACTTACAACATTCCTCGTAGGCAAAAAAGGGGACGAAAACATCATTCTAAGCCTAAGAAGGCAGCCGGTGCAGGCTCATCAAAAATATGCATTTTCTTTTGTAGTCAAAGAGTGTGAGCTTGCTCTACTTCACCTTCTGGCTTGGGCTCCTCTGATATCCATGTAATTTAAATGAGAAAGTCATTCTAGGGAGTCGTCACATTTCAAAGAAGTGACCCTTTTTGGATGTTGAAAGGATCCCCAGTGTTTGGGTTCCCTCCCAGGTGAGGTGGTGTCACAGAGTTCTTGCAATGTCACCCGGAGAAACAGACCTTGGAAAGCCTAAATAGAAGTTGTTTACCTTGTCTTTTATGCTTGTTGTGCAAATGGGCTTCAGCTTTGGAGAGGAAAGAAGCACATTTCAAGCTCAGTCTAAGTCAAAATTCACCACTGCTGTCAGTCAAACCCAGGCAAAAAAGGAGTTTTCATTAATTCTTGCCGTTGCCTGACTTCCACCGTGAACTTTGTGGCTAAGACTTCGGTAGCATCCTCCAAACTGACCCCCAGCTAGGTGGGCTTAGCTTCGAAGGGTGACCCCGTCGAGGCACTTTACTCCTTGTTCTCTCTCCTGAGGAACAGGTTCCTCTGAGTTCCCCCATTTACACCTGCTCCCACCTCCCCCAGGAAGGAATCCCTCGTCCTCCTGGGAACAGAATCACTCAGGCAGCCATGCTGGTCACAGCATCGTATTTCAGGCCGCATCCAGACATGGATTTGCATCCCGTCCTGAACTCCATACTCTTTACCCTGTCCCAGAGCCATTACTTTCCTAACATCCCCTCTGGCCCACACTGGATGAGATGTGTCGGGAAAAGTCCCACCAAAGTCACTCTCCAGACAACCCAATTAAAGAAGCCCCCTTCTCCATTTAGGGGTCTTCCTGTGATAACTGGCTTCTGTCTGTGACACAGAACTTCCTGTACTTTCTCCACTGCTCCACTGGAAATGCTCTCTCTCCCTTTTACCTGCCAAATTAGGTTTAAAGAGAAAGTGTCTGGGTCCTGGATCCTAGGAAGGTGTTAAATATCTCTGCTGCCAGGAATCCAGCTAGAGATATTAACACCTACCTCCTGGCTCAAGAGTGGGTGTTAATGTTCTCGCTGCCAGAACTCTTTCATCCGGGGCTTCTCCTCTAGCCAGCGCTCAGCCTGTGCCAGGGCTGAGGAAAGCAAGTCAAACCAGACTGGCCTCTTGACAGTGAGAAGGAGCCTCTTTTGGTGAGCACTAAAACCACAATTCCACCTTTTTAATCACTGCTAAAGCACCTTGAAGTGGAAGACGGTTTCAAAAACTGGGAATATAAAGGACATGGAAAACATTACTTTAATAATAACGTTTGCATAGTATTCTAATTTACCAAAGCAATTTCACATAGAAACAACACAAACCTTTTCCTCAAGGTTTACTTAACATAGTGATTCTTAGCACAACCCTGAGAGGCAGGTATTGTTATTGTCACGTACAGATGACTTCACAGGCTCAGAGAAGGCAAATGGTGGGGACTCTGCAGGTGGATCCCTGTCTGGCTGCCAAATCCTTGCGTTAATCCCAGCTCCCTATTGGATTGCTGATCCTGACAATGACCTTGTGAGAGCACAGGGCAGGTGGTGTTATAGACCAGAAACGGAGTGCATTTTGACCAAGAACAAAATGTAGAAGACTTCTGATATCAGTCCAAGTCCAACTGAGTCCAGACTAATGTACTTTCTTTCTACCAGACCACAGTCAGTGGTCACCCCAATGAACAGCTCTTTACTCAACCTGTCACCATTCATTCACTTACTCAGATAACATATATTTGCTGCTATTAAAGAATTGTAAAAAATTTTAGGTGTCACAATAGTATTGTGATTATGTTTCTTTTTTAATTGTCCTTATTTTTTAAAGCTACGTATTGAAAAAAAACTATAGATTGACTTGCCCAGGTATTTATGGGCTCTGAGCCCTTGGACATCATACATATCTAAACATCCTGCCAACACCTGGTCATTTAGAATGATCTATCCATAGTCACTAAAAAAATCTCAATAAACCAAGCAAAACTTTAAACTTGTTTTTCTGCCATGCCTTAGATTTAAAAATATGGGGGAGGGAGAAGAGTTGGGGTGAAGTTACATCTTTCTTAGAACATTTTTATAGTTGTATGCAACCTTTCAAATTGTAATTGCATATGTGTAATTTCCAGTAAGCTAATAAAATAACTATTTTCTGAAAAGCAAATAAAACAAAAACAGTCATATATTGTGTGCTTCAGGAAAACTTAGTAAGTTGGGGAAGTCACTTTAAATTATTTTTAATAGTGAAAAATCCCTTTATGAAGTAGGGAGTTGGAGTGGGAGTTTGCCTACGGTTTCCGTTTAGAATCTTGTGTATTGTATTTCCTTCAAGTGGGGCTCACCTGTAGCCTCCTCAGGGACCAAATCCATCCACCTTTCCCACCTGCTCTCCCACACTAGGAGGCCAGAGGGTTCCTGAGCTCATTCTCAGTTCCTGCAGATGTATCCCTGGAATGTTTGAATTGGAAACCTTCCAATCTCTTCCATTTGCCCAGTGGCCCTGATACAGGCCCTGCCAGGACTGGGTTTTTAGAGACGGCCCCTTGACTTGGAATGACACCCACCCCCACCCGCACCCCCAACCAACAGCAAGTGCTCACAAGACAATAGAACCATAGTACTTCACTGAAATGCACTCTGCATCCTTGAGCACTCAAGGGGGTAACCTTAATGAGCACAAAATATTCCTCTCTAATAAGAACATGCTGTCATAATCACCCTCTATGTGATAAATATCCTAGAGGTTTTCTCTTTGTTAGGTTAATGCTTTTCCACAAGATAATTTAACCAATTCTCTAAAAAATAATCGCATGTTATCAGGCCCCAATATAGTAATGTGGTATGGTTTTTTGTTTTAATGTTTTGAATGTTGCCTTAAACAAATCCCATCCAAATAAATGCTCGCTTTTTCAGCTGGCACCAAAGCTTGTGTTGTTCATGGTAATCAAGCTCCCAGTTGGCTAACTCCTCATCGAACAGTATGTCTTCTGATTTCATTTGAGCAAAATTTATCATCCACAAGCAAAGACAGAAAATGTGTGAATGTCTAAAGCTTATGTAAATTAAGAGGCCATGCACACTGGTCCTAAAAATAGTAGATAATTATAGGCATTTCTTCCCTATACAATAATTATAGGCCTCCTGTCATCTTTTCTGTTCTGTATAAGGTCACAGTAGTATTATACAAAATTTACAGTATATTACAAGTTAAAAACACAATAATTAGCAACTGTGCATCTTCAGCACCAGTGATGAATGTTCACAGTAAAAGTTAGAAAAAAAAGAGCTGTATTTGTTTTATGTGGACAGTACACACTTAAATTTAATCATCAACTCCTGCTACCCAATAGGCAATATTCTCTATTATAATGCTATTTACCAAGTTCACAGTACACCCTTGGGCTGAATTCATCCTTAACGAAGAGACAGGAAGCCAAATCTCTCACCATCATCTCAACCAGATGTACCATATTATTTTAAATTTAATAATTCTGTTGAACATATTGAATGATAATGAGCAAGCTTAGAGAAAGTGCCAAGGATTATTTTGACTATTATGATCAACGTCTGATTCGGGGGGGAAAAAATCTTCTCACTAAATAATGTGGGAAGTTCAGAGGTTTGCTTATTTAATGCATGGGTTGGGGTTGCTTTCCCGTGCTTGTTTATATCATTCACAGATGGGAGGAAGGCACTATAGATATTATGTTTCAGTGGAAAAGAAGTATTTTAACAAAAAAGAGGGTTTACCCTCAGCTCTTAATTATCCATACTAATGGGAACAAAGAGGCACAGATAATACAAAATGACAGAATAGAACTATCATTTCTATTTTGCTTAAGGAGAAAGTCAGAGAACCATACACCCTCACTTCAGCGTTCCCCAGCTCTGTCATGCTGTCAAAAGCGGTTTAGGAAGGATGAGGATTTAGCAAGAATGGGGCGAGAAAAGGTTCTAGAGGCCCAAAGTCCCCTATCATAAAACCCACGCATGGATACTTGTGTCATTTGTTTTGCTCGGTTGTATCACGTCTCTGACTATGATCCTTCTGTCCCCACCTTGCCGTGCTGGTGACCCAGGTGGTCACTCTCTAGGGCTGTGCTGCCTCAGAAGCAGTTCAGACCCAAAGACCAGCATTCCAGGGGGAACTGAGAATTAACCAGAGCAACCATTCTGCTTTGTGTAAGAACCTGATTTATCGGGTGACTATCTTTGCCATTCCCCTTCTGTTTCCATAGCTGAGAGCAGAACAGTATGTGCAGAGATTATGAATAAGGACTCTGGAGTCAGACCTTCTGGGTTCAAATCCCAGTGCCACTCTTCATTAGCTCTATGAACTTAGATGTATGCCTCAGTTTTCACATCTATAAAATGGGAAAGTAATAGTTGTGAGCATTAAAAGGATATGTGTTATAAGTGAGATATAAATATCTCACTTATATAAATATCTGATTAAATGCTCCCTGGCAATGGCAAGTTGCTATGGCAATTGAACAGACTTAGAACTAATGTAAAATATGCCTTCTGATTAAGAGAACAAGTTTTGGGATCAGGTAAGTCAATAACATGCAAACCTCTGTTCTTGGATTCAGGCTGGCCCATCCAACTGTCTAGTTGTCTTCTCCCCTTGGATGTCTCTCAGGCCCTGCAAACACAGCAGAACTCATTGCCTTCCTCCATAAACCCGCTTCTCTTGCTCCCCACCTCAGTGAGCAACACCACGAGAACAATACATCCTTGGCCATCATCTCCCCAACCACTGACTTCCAATCCATTAACAGAGAAGACCTGCCAAGTCCCAGCATACATTCCTCCCTTCTCCTTTCTCAGCAATTTCCATTTCCATTTGGGGAACCACCTGCTTTGGGGAAAGCTTGATCTCCCCACCCCCACTCCCCTTGACTTGCACTAATTCAGTCAGAGCATTCCATCTTGCTAGCCTCAATAACTGGTTCAGGAATGGGCATGAGACTTAAGTTGGTCCAATCAGAGTGAGGCTTGACACATGTGCTGGGAATGTTGGAGCAAAGACATGGCACTCTCTTTTTCAAACAGGATGTATAAGAAGAAGCATGTAGCCTTGGAGCCGCTGGCAGCCACCTTGGGATTATGAGGGTAGTCCCCTTACAATAAACCGTATATGGCTGAAGGTAAAACAGGGAGTCAAACAGAACCAGTCCCCTAGAGACTTCATGGAGCTTTGCCTGGGCCCAGCACTACCTCCACATATTATACTTACATAAACCAATAAATTCCTTTCACTCATTAAGTCAGCTTTTATTACTTGCAATTGAAAGCATTCTAAATAATTCAATCAAAAATTTTACCTCCTAAGGGCAGCTGGATGGCTCAATTGGTTAGAGCATGAGCTCTTAATAACAAGGTTGCCGGTTCAATTCCCGCATGGGATGGTGGGCTGTGCCTCCTGCAACTATGATTGAAAACAGCAACTGGACTTGGAGCTGAGCTGCGCCCTCCACAACTAGATTGAAGGACAAGTTGGAGCTGATGGGCCCTGGAGAAACCCACTGTTTCCCAATATTCCCCAATAAAAAATAAAAAAAAAGTTTACCTCCTAAATATTTCTGGAATCCATTCACTTCTGTCGGTCTCCTCCACCACCACCCTGGTTCAAACTACCATTATTTCCTATCTGGACTATAGCAATAGCCTTCAATTAGTCTGCCTGCTCCATTAGTTGTCCACCTTCCCACTTCACTCTCCACAAGTAGTCAGCAGGATCTTAAAAAAAAAAAAAATCAAACGTGATTTAATCATTTCCCAGCTTAACTTCCTTTAATGACTTCTTATAGAGATTAGGATAAAGTCCATATCCCTAACAAAGCCAGCTAGGCCCTGTGTGATTTGGTCCCTAACCTTCCCCAATATCCTCATCTTACTCATATATCAGTCCCTTTGGTCTTTAAAATCCAGGCACTATTACCTTTTTGCAGTTCATTAAAGACATACCGTGCTCTCCTCTGTCTCAGGTCTTTGTACATGCTGCCTAGAACACCCTCTTCCCCAGCTAATGACTACACCCCCAAATACCCTTTGCTTACCTCACCCTTCGGATCTCAATGGTATTCCACACAGAAGCATCCAGTTTGCAGGTGCCCCCGTCACATGTTCCCTCTCCCCTGTGTGTCTCTCCTTCACTGCACCCTCCTATTTCTGATTACTTATATAACTGCCTGCTTCCCCCACACCTGTCTCCTGTATTGATATTTCATCACCACCTACTCCTGGAACATAGCTGGCCCTCAAAAAATGGGCTAATAAAATAACTGAGATAAGTACAAATTCGATGTCACTTTTCAGCTTTCTAACCCTGGGCAAGCTATTTAACCTCCTTCAGCTTCTGTTTCTTCACCTTTTAAAAATGCAAACGGTAATACCCACCTCACATGGATTAAATTAAATCTGGACACATAGCAAGTGGTTACTAAATGTCTGGTAAGTAGGATAGCCCAAGTCAAGGATCTCTCTAGGTCTCAGGAGGTGAAAAAGAACCCTAAGAATCAGGTGCTTTATAAAAGAATCTAAACTTTCAATAAAACTGGAGTGCGAGCGTGAGTATCCATTGTGAGATGTTCTTTGAAAAGGTCCCAAGGATGATTGTGCCATTCAAAGATTGGTAAGATTTGTAAGCAAAATACCAGGTGCATACTTCAGGAGAAACTAATTGGTAAATAGTCGCATTTATGCTTCTCAATAAATGACAAGAATGACTAGTCCCTGTTCTCTGAGACTTCACTTCAAAATATGAAGGCTGAATTTCAGCCCTGAGGACGCTTACGCAATTTTAAAGTCACCAGTCAATACATCATGGGTCCTCCCTATGTATTCAATTGTACGACTGATCTCTTACCGCATAGTGCACACTGCATTACGAAATGTATCTGTAATACATTGTCTTGTTTCATTTAATCCTCACACTCTGTAAAGGTCTCATTATTTACATTTCATCATGAGGAAACTGAAGGCTCAGTTCTCTCGAACTCCAACACTAAATCTTTCTTCAGAGCATTTCTGATTTGAGATTAGATTTTCTGCACCTTGTTCATTTATTGTCCTCACCAGACTGTAAATTTCTTGAGGGTAGGCATCTTGCTTTTTTGTACACTTTTTTTGCAAGGGCCCAGATCAGTGCCTGCTGCGTGTTTGCTGTTTAGCTCTCCTTTGTTGGATAAATGGGTGAATGCATGGATGCTTCAATTTGATAAAGCCAAGAGATGAGAATTTGGTATTGGAAATAAAAGACTACACAAGTTAAACTAAACATTCAGAAAGACTTAGCCTTCTCTGTAGCCCACTTGGTGTTTCAGTATCTGGGAACTGATAGAGAGTATGGTGACAGCCCCTTGAAGAGTTGGCATTCGAAGTGTAAAGACCTGCTTCGCCCCCCCCCCCCCAATCCTGAACGGCTGTTTGGTTTCTGCAACACATGCTCTGTTAGCCTTAGGGCCCCTCATTTGTATTAGAAGTGAGAACTGGTTTTCTAAACTCAAGTTGGATGGGACAAATATGTTCTTTTGACTTAATGATATAACATTTTACCAGCCACATAAAAAATGAAATATATGTGTTCATTTGCTGTTTGAAGAGCTTTTTCGACATGTATGCAAGAGCTATGTCAGCTGCTAACTGGTGATCCTTTTTTGACACCTGTTCCCAAGAGCATTGCATAGATAAACATACTCTATTTGAACAAGACCAATGACAGCAAAATTGCTTGCTTGTCTCTAAAAAGACTCTAATAATGTGCACCAAGGGAGAGGCCCATGGTCTGACAGAATTTTTTCCCCCCAGTGTAAACCATAAAATCCATTTCAGTAGCCAGAATAAAGCAGTTTAAAGTGCATCCCTAGTTAATTATATCCAAAGAGTAATAATAAAATCAACTATTAAATTTTAGAACTTCCTCTTTAAAGTATTAAATATTTGGCAACTGCAACGCAGTTAAATTTCTCTCACAACAATGCCTTCCCTTGCTCGGCTAGCCTCTAAGAAGAACACTTATGCAAAGTCTTTCAGTGTGCCAGAAAGAGAATGTATTTTTCCTGACATGAAATATTTCAAATAAACCCTTTATTTCTGCCAGATGTCTATGGTTTGTTAGATAACCAATAGCTAGCTCAATAGAAACATTCACTTAAAAAGATATAACTGAGTCACAAATCCTCTATAATAATTGATAGGACATGACCAGAAAAGTTGTAAAACCAAAATCAAAATGTTGATTGAGCCCTAATCCAGTGTGTGGAGGCTTGACTCAGTTGCCTCAGCAGTTTTGAAGATTCAAGTATTTTTTGGCCTTGGATAATGTCAGTTCACACCAATCGCTGTTCCCTGAAGCACATGTCTGTACTAGATCAGGATGAAAGAACTGGGTTCTGTAGAAATCACCCAGGAAGCAGTGGCTTTGGTTCCAAGCACATATGATTAAGTAGCAAGGAATCTGCCCCCTTCAATAACTTCACTCTCAGATATAAAGAGAATCAAGCTGCCCAGTGGAAGAGAATTCAGAATATGATCTTCCAAGGCTGAGGGCAGTGGAAGGAGCATGGAAAACATACAGCTGTCTTTAAGAATAGAGGTTCTATTTTAAGGATACCTTGCTGGGCAACTTTAGAAAATAGTCGTGTCCGTAAACTCACTGGATTGTGGACCAGATAATAGACCGAACTTACCTCACAAGGAAGCCCACCTGGAAAACTGTCAGGCAAACAGCAAACAGAAGCGTCCAAGACAAGAGCAAGCAGAAATGACGTCATGGGTAGGATTGTCACAGCTACTGTGCATCCTTGCAGGGGGCCTCACTTGCCTACCCCTCCAAAGCCAGATAGAAATGAGTGTCAGAGCACACTTATGAGAGAAACAAAGGTTGCCTCCTGACCAACAGCCCCTGCAGGGGGAGGGTGCAGGTGCCTGCTGCACCCTCCCAGGCACTATGCATGGCATTGAAGGGCGTATCCAGAGGCAGAGAGTGGAAGTGGATGGCCCTTTGTAAGGTTTCACTCTGGGGCCAGATGTTTAGTTAGGAAATCCAAAAAAGACTTGTATTTATAATGATGTACTTGTTTTAGAAAGAAAGTAACTGAGATGATGCTACACTAGGACAATTCTTGGAAAAGGGTAGGAGGAAGGGAATTGGGCTTTAAGCAGTCTTAATTAAACATTAAGAGAAAACGGATGTGTGATGTGAAGATATAATAACAAATAAGATATAAGTGGTCCTGCTTTCCAGGGATATGATCGTCCGGTGGAGAGATAGTCACGTCCACAGGTAAATGTCCTTCAGTTGTTAAAGGTGCTATAACAGAGCTAGATACAGGGAGGTCCGTTACAAGAGACTGGTGCCTCAGTTTAGGAGCTCATGAAGGCTTCATTGAGGAGTCATTTCAACTGACCTTGAAAGGACATGTAGACATTTCCCAGGTAGACACAGGATGGGGTAGAGAGTGCTCCAGGAAGTACAACTCGGGCAACGTAGAGTGTACAACATCTCAGGTGATCACAGGCCTAGAAGTTACTTGATATGGTTGGATTGAGTCTGGGGTGTGTCGTTGTGTACCTGCACGTGGGGCTTTCTGTGAGATGCCAGAGTGGAAAGGGGACAAGCTGCAGGCGTTGGATCATGAAGGGCCTTGTATTCCAAGCTAAGTAGTTTGGATCGGATCCTGTAAGTAACGAGGTGCCATGAAGGACTTTAAATAGATTAAACTGGGCTTTAGAAGAATCACGAGGGAGGCAGCGTGCTGACAAATGGGCTGCAGGGGAGCAAACCTGGAGGCAGACAGCAGTTGGGAGGTTGTTCGTTCACTCGTCCTTATATTTACGGAACACTGATGATGTATCAGGCACCTTGCAGAGGCTCCTTGAGAGAGTAGTTGAGAGATTATGCTGGTGGGGTCGGGGGGGAATTGATGCAGGAGAGATTTAGGAGCACGCACAGAACTTCTTGCATGAGCAGCAAGACGTGAGGTGTGTAGTAAGCTTAGGTGATTTCTGTTCTCTTCCTATATTCTGTTGGTATCCAGAGGCAAGTTCGTCTCCCCCGTCCTCGTCCTCATCACGTAACAAAACTTGCTCTCAGGAAGTGTAGTAAACCCTACGATTTAGTGGGTTACTCCTCCCAGAGGCACCTTTCCTAAAGGTGTGAGTCACTGGAAGGAAATCCCGAGGGTAAATTTCCAGGAACTGGGTGAGAAGGTACTTTTTAATCAGGATCTCCTCTGTATAAGAGCGCATCTGCTCCACCTCTCAGGACAACCCTGGATCCCAGGCAAAGCAGTGAATAACTCGTTTGATTTTTGTGCCCTTCACTCCCTGGGCCCAGTCTCACAGGTCTAGACTTCTTTCTTGCCCAGAGAACCTCTTCCGCTTAGTTCACACACGGACACACACACACACACACACACACACACACACACACACACACACTCATGCAGGGAGAGTCCTAAGCAACTTTTTTCCATCACAACATGAAATATCTCTGCCCAGGAAGGACAATATGCTTTGTGAAGGCAGTTCCAGAAACCTTTCAGTGGTCTCACAGAGGCAGTTCCACGGCAGCTATTCCCTGAGATGGCAGCCTGCTCTTCTTGGAGTGAAAATGGGTCAGGATTTGAAGATTCTGATATGAACTGATTTCCTTTCCCTCCTCTCTGCCTCAGCCTCTTACTGTCATTTTCTTCCTTCTCCCTCCCCACCCGTTTCTCAGCGCCTCCTAAATCTAAGCTCTTTCTTCACTTGTGCTCTAGATACTGGCAACTATTCCTTCAGGAATTTTTACATTTTTTTCTGTTATTTTCTCTTTATTTTTTTATTCTATTTTTATTCTTTTTATGTCCCCTTTTATTTCCTCCCGTTTTCACGTTCCACTTTTCCCTCTCCACTCATCCTTCGCCTTGTCTACTCACTTGCTTTGGTCACCTGTACTCTCCTTGCAAACCTGGCGTCCCCTCTCGAGTTTCTATCAAGTTGCTCTCCTTCCACACAACCGCGTTCTGCTTACCTCCCATATCCTGTGTATTCCATGCATTCTTTTTCCTATCCAGCTACCATCCTCCCCTCCCCAGCTCTCCTGAAACTGCTTCTTTAAAGGCTGCCGATGACTTTCCTCTGGCCAGATTCAACTACAGGTCTAGTGGTGTGTTACGGGTGAAAAGAATGCATTTTAAGTCAGTTGAAATTTGCCATCTTACTGCATGGATAATATGTGTAAAGCACTTCATGGCTCTACCTGTTTTGTCATCTACAAAATGGGCATAATAACGATCCTGACTCTATGCCGCTAGATTGAAATGAGATTATGCAAATGGCCTTTGTAAACTATAAACTGCACTTCAGCTAGTAGTCATTACTGTTGTCATGCTTGCCCTTTCTAGCGATCGGCTCTGCTGACCACCTCATCCTTCCTGCAGTTCTCCCCAACCTGAGCTTCCGCTACAGGATCCTGAGCTTCCTGCCTCTCTGTCCCTCCTCCATCTCTGACTCCTTTGCCTCTTTTCCAACAAGCCACTAAAAGTAGGAATCCCACCGAGTTTAGTTCCCGGTCTTTCTTTCTCTGCCTTCTCATCTCATCCCACAACTGCAGCCATCCCTGATATACAGAGCCTCAGCTCCAGCCTAATACCTGCCTAGAAGTCCTGACTCGAACTTTGATCTGTACCAACCCAAAATGACAAAACCGAATCCATGTTTCTTATTTTCCAAGATGGAGAAGGCTTCTCTGCTTCCCTGGTTCTCTTAAAGATACTATCACTTTCCTGCTTCTATGTCTCCTAAAATTAGAGGCCAAACATCCTACGTCCTCTGGATTTCTTCTAAATTTAAGCAGTGCAATAGATAGCTTACACTGCTACTTATTTATGAGTTACCCATTGCTATGTATTGAATGACCCCAAAACTTAAGGTTTAATTCAATAACTATTTAGCTCAATTCCATGTATGTCTACTGGTCTCCTCTGGACTCACATGTGCTTCTGTGGTCAGCTGCTGGTCAGCTAGGCCACTTGACTTCTAGGGTTGGTTGACTGTTGGCTGGGGAAAGGGGGCTACTGGACCACAAGTCTCTCACAATCTAGTAGGTTAGCCTGGGCTCATTCACAGGGCTGCTCAACGTTCCCAGAGCAGCTTGAGAGCAAGTTCTGATACCCAAGCATTTTTTAAGTCTGTCTGTCATGTTTGCTACTGCCTCATTGGCCAAGGCAAACCACACAACCAAGCTCAGAGTCAGTGTTGGGACAGTGCTACCAAGGGGCGTAGATATAATAAGGAAAGAAATTGTGGACATTTTTGCATCAACCACAATCAGGCAACCTGGACATCGAATGCATACAAATTTCAATTTCTCTGGCATGCATTTTCCATGAAAAACATTCTATACAGTACATTCACCAAGAGGCTCCATTAAAGGTCTCTAATGAATGCTAATTCAGCCCATGTTGGCTCAGCCCTTTCTGAAATGTGTGCTGGGGAAGTAGTATCATTGCTTGCTAGACATACCGATTGTCAAGAAATTCTAATGGTCACTTCCTGGGAGTCTCTCATGGCGTGTGATAAAAGCCAAATACCGCACAAGCCAGACATAAAGCCTCAGGGACACAGAGCAGGCCTCTCACCAAGGTAATTTTGTCTCCAAACATGAAGGCTGAACCCACCCATAGTGGGCAAAGAGCGCCAGGGTTACTACAAAAATCTTGTCAACCCCACAGCCAAGGACCAGACCAAGCCACACCTCACAGATCAATTACACATATGTATTGCATTGTTCTGAGTGCCCTGGAGGGCCACACTGTGAAGGCTAGGGCTTGGAGAAGGAGGGGGGTGAGCAAGGTTTGCCTCGCACACAAGGAGAATAGGATACGGTTCCTGAGCTCGCACACCTCCCTCAGTGTGGCGCCATTGAGAGCTGCTGTGGGCCTTCAGAGATGAAGATGGTCTTGGTAGGCCAGAGTTGTCAAGGCAGGCCTCAGGGGGATGCAGGATTTGAAATAAGTCTTAAAAGAAGACAGACGGTTTCAGGTAGGTACAAGAGCACAAAAGGAGAGATGAGTGTGGTGAAGAACAGTGCAGCTAGCTTGCCTGGGATACAAGGATCCATTGACAGAAGAGAGGAGACGTCTGAATAAATAATATGGACCAGATACAGATGCTTTGACTGCCTGCGTGATAGTCTTAGTTTAACAGGGAATATCGTTATGATCTTGACGAGAGAGAGAATGAGGAATATGTTCTGTGAGGAAGATAAAATTAACAACACTGCATTAAAGAAATGAAAGCAAGGATATTAGTTAGGACACTATTAGAGCAAACTAAGAGTAGTCTAGGTAAGTTAGGACAGAGACCAGATAAAGGAAGGGGCACATCCCAGAGAAATTACAGAAGGAAGATTCAAATGTCCACTTCATATTAAAGCTACACCCCCGAGTTAAATTCTGGGGCCAATTGTACGTTCCTTGTGGACTGTGGAACAACTTGCCAAAAGGGCTAATTATATCAGTGTGGAAGAACCAAGCACATAAATTCAGATTTTCCAAGTAAAGACTTTGGGGATTTTCTTTTCCTGATTTGAATATTTGGGAGAAAATGCTTAATCTCTCTCTTGCATGTACACATGTACCGTATACATGTAGCCCAAAGATTATCACATGATTGAGATGAAAATGTAACTTTTTGTACTTAATCTTAAAGTCAATTGAGATATGATGCTAGGTTATGTTTTCAACCCCAGCCTAACAGGTTAATAATAAACAACCTTTACACAATTACTTTACTCAATGTTCCTGACAACCATGTAAAGTTAGTATCGTATTATTTCTATTTTACAATCAAAGGAACTCAGAGAGGTTAAGCATCTTTCTAAGATCATTCATTTAGCAAGAAAGAGAGCAGAAATTTGAATTCAGGTCTTCTGACTTCAAAGCCCGTGCTCTTTCCCCCACATCACTGAATTTTCAGTCTAACACTGCAAAGCAGAGGTTTGTTCTCTTTAAAGAATCAGCATTAAAGGATCAGAATTTTAGGTGTTTGTTCTCTTTAAAGGATCAGAATTTTAGGATATAGGTTGATGAGTCTTGACATTTCCTTAATGTAACAAGTTAAGTCTTCATTTAAGAGAGAACAACTTGTGATTTTCTTCTATTGGTGGACTAGACAGATAATAAAAATGATAGCAAAGGTTATTAAAATTTATATGGAGACCAGCACAGGTTGGAATAACTACAAAGTGAATTCCTTAAACTGCAATAGAAAGATGGTGAAATAGCACAATCTGAAAGAATTCTCCTTTAGCTTCAGATGCCTAAATATGCCATCAAAAGACTGCTCAATTCTCAAACGCCAATATTTTCTGACTCTTCTAGAACCTATTCTTAATGCAAAATATCAAAGTCAGCGGGATAGTAGGTGTCCCAAAATGTCTTAATTCAGAGAATTAGTGTTAACTGAGCCTGATTAGCTCCATTTATCTCTAATTAATTACCTTTATCTAATTAGACACTTTGTTTCCAGTAGACGTGGAGTCAAGTAGACTAGATTATTAGCGTAGTCATTGTGCCTTTACAAAATCCTGAAATTAATGAAACGTGCAAAAGAATCTGTGGTTCTAATTGCACAGGTGTTGCCTTATGGCAAAGCTTTATCATCTGATTACACCAAGGGGTTATTAGTGACTTTTTATATAGAGGATGAGCCTATGAAATGTACCTTAGCAACAGCTCATTAGTTTAGGGTTGTTACTGTATTATTTATTACATTCAGCCTTCCCTATTATCTAGATTGATTCATGGACCTATATATTTTTCCTCTTCTCTGAGCAGAAAAAAATAAAATAAAATAAACCATCATTATGAAGAGCCCTGATGCATTGTGGAAAAATGCAAAATGTGTTTATCAGCTACAACTTGGCTCTTTAAGACAGAAAGCTCTAAAGTTAGATGAGATCAGAATCAAATTTATCGGGGTTTTTTCTACGGAAAAAAAAAACCAGTTTAAATTACTGAGGAGTATGGAATGATTCATATATGTGATAAAAAACAAAACATGTGGCTGTCCTAATGTTTTCACATAACTGAACTGGCATATCAAGGTATGTGGCAGAAAAAAAGCAAAATGTTTTTGCAATAAAATATATTTGTATATACTTATTTTCACTTCACATCTTTCCAAGATGGGTTGAGGAGACATCTCTATACATGTTCATCCACAACATTAATAAAAGTCCATTTCTTGTTTTACTTTTTGCTTTTTTTTAAAAGAATTTGTTATCAGATGGGGAAAACTAGCAAATTATATAATCAAGCCTAGCTGAAAAAGCAAGATTTCAATGGCTGCTTACAAAAATGTGAAGTGCTTTTTCATAGTAAGGTTAGGTGTCTGCAAAAGACAAAAATATCCCAACCTTTGTATTTTCAATCTTTTTTCCTCATAACCATTTGAAGAAGCGCTGTTTTTCACAATCAAAGAGTAATTAAACAGCTAGAAGTAAATCCAGCCACAATCCTACTCCAAGCATGTTTACTGACAAAGCAGTAACTCCTTTAAATACTTTGTCAATATAAATATGTCAAATGGGTTTTAAAATCATCTCTCTCTGTTCCCCAACAAAAATTCCTCTACAGATATGAGCTATATATTGCTGTTCACTTACTGCTGAATCTAAACTAGCGAAATGATAATGGGTAACTGCTATATAGAGCATGACAACTAATTTGAGTGGTAATAATGAATATTTAATGATCCTACTTTCAAGCATGAACATATAACTTTTCATGTATTCTTTACCAAAATCATAACCATTAATCTAAAAATTGTATTTGCAACTGAAATAATAGCCAGGAATTATAGATTATAGCCAAGTCAGAATATTGCATAAATAATCCGTATGAACACAAACACAGGGGCATGGAGGAAGGTCCAGCCTTCTATTTTCATTCAATCCAAATCCTCTCTTTGAAATGTATAGAAGTTACGTGATTAATAGAGAAGATATTTGAATCCAGGTATAAA